>NW_010972909.1:4753056-4844411 GCF_000737465.1 Haliaeetus leucocephalus | reverse complement strand
GACGGCGGCGGCGACCCAGGGCGCCATGCACCACCAGCGGGTGCTGATCAACATCGCCGGGCTGCGCTTCGAGACCCAGCTGGGCACCCTCAACCAGTTCCCCGACACGCTGCTGGGGGACCCCGATAAGCGCATGCGCTACTTCGACCCTCTCCGCAACGAGTACTTCTTCGACCGCAACCGGCCCAGCTTCGACGGGATCCTCTACTTCTACCAGTCCGGGGGGAAGCTCCGCCGGCCCGTCAACGTCTCCATCGACGTCTTCGCCGACGAGATCCGCTTCTACCAGCTGGGCGAGGAGGCCATGGAGCGCTTCCGCGAGGACGAGGGCTTCATCAAAGAGGAGGAGAAGCCCCTGCCCCGCAACGAGTTCCAGCGCCAGGTCTGGCTCATCTTCGAGTACCCCGAGAGCTCCGGCTCGGCCCGGGCCATCGCCATCGTCTCCGTGCTGGTCATCCTCATCTCCATCATCACCTTCTGCCTGGAGACCCTGCCGGAATTCAGGGACGAGAGGGAGATGCCCGTGCCCCTGCCTCCACAAAGAGGAGGTTTGAACGGCACAGCCGGGGACTCCCCCCCCATGCAGCCACCCAGCAGCCTCTCTGACCCCTTCTTCATCATCGAGACCACCTGCGTCATCTGGTTCACCTTTGAGCTCCTCGTCCGCTTCTTCGCCTGCCCCAGCAAGCCCGAGTTCTCCCGCAACATCATGAACATCATCGACATCGTGGCCATCATCCCCTACTTCATCACCCTGGGCACCGAGCTGGCCCACGAGCAGCAGCAGCCCGGGACTGGCAATAGCAATGGGGGCGGGGGCCAGCAGCAAGCCATGTCCCTGGCCATCCTCAGAGTCATCCGCCTGGTCAGGGTCTTCAGGATCTTCAAGCTCTCCAGGCACTCCAAGGGGCTGCAGATCTTGGGACAGACTTTGAAAGCCAGCATGAGGGAGCTGGGCCTCCTCATCTTCTTCCTCTTCATCGGCGTGATCCTCTTCTCCAGTGCTGTCTACTTCGCTGAGGCCGACGACCCCGAGTCTCATTTCTCCAGCATCCCTGATGCTTTCTGGTGGGCGGTGGTGACCATGACCACCGTGGGCTATGGGGATATGCGACCTGTCACTGTGGGGGGCAAGATTGTGGGCTCCTTGTGTGCCATCGCGGGTGTGCTCACCATCGCCCTGCCTGTCCCCGTCATCGTGTCCAACTTCAACTACTTCTACCACCGAGAGACTGATCACGAGGAGCAAGCTATCCTCAAAGATGAACACAGTAGTGCTCAGGGCAGCACAGCGGGGGGAGATGCGAAGAGAAGGTCCAGTAGAAACTCTCTGAACAAATCTGTTGTGCACTTGGAAAACAGTGAGGCGTTCAACAATGACACCAGCTCCTTAGAGAAAACCAATATCAAAGCGAAAAGTAACGTAGATCTCAGAAAATCCCTCTATGCTCTCTGTCTGGACACCAATAGGGAAACAGACCTGTAAGGAGAGGAGAGAGAGTTCGGAGATGCAGAAGGATTTACCGGTGTCAGAAACTTACTACTATAATTATTCTTTTGGTACCCACTAGTTTTTTAAATCAGGCTATATTTTATAAATTGATCACTATCCTGAGTAGTCCTCCAAGAATACATGTTTTTATGTTCTTTTTCCATGACACAAAGGGTCACCTATTTTTAAAATGGACTAAGAATAAGCTACGCTCCATGATGCAGGAGCTGGTAAATTATGACAGTGCAAAATCTAATTTGTAGAAAGTTATTTTAGCAAACGGTGGTTGGTTTTAAATGGGTCATTTGTAACCAATTCAGTTGCTCCAAGTTTAGTATTAAAGACTTGGGGGAATGTGTGTGTGGAGAATGAATGGAGGAGGGGGTGTCAGTTTTTTGTACTGTAGTTTCAAACTGAAATTATTCCAATATATTTTATATCTGTATAACTGTATTTATGGTTGAAAGGGGATTTCTTATTCCTGTGAAATACGACCTCGTTAAAGCACTAGAACATTAGCAGATCAGCACTTTCAGAGTTTTCCACTTGTGATCAGTACAGATCTGGTTATCTAGTATGTGAAGTGAATTTGGTGCTTTTAACCCTATAGCAGAAAACTTTTACTGTCATTGATATGTTAGTTTCTTGTGAGCCTTAAATTATTAAATATTGTAGATATACTTCTTTATAAATAATTTTATTAATTACCTTGCTCTTTCAGAATTTCTAAATTAAGTCAGTCTTGTGCTTACTGTCCCCACTCAAAAAAATGTATGTGCAGCTTTTTTTTTTTTTTTTTTTGGTAGTTTTATACTTCAGTTATATTTTTGAGACCGAAGGAAAAAAAATTATTGTCTGCTGTTACTTGTTGCGATCCAAGTGCACAACAGATCAAAACCATGAGGGAGTGGATAGATATAATGAGAAAGTAGAATATGAGTGCAATATCTGCAAAACTGTTTTCATTGTACACTCCAGATTACTTTGGTGTGTGTATCAGTCACCTTTGTGTATCCATACCGTTTGTGTACACAGTTCACTGGTTTTAATTATCACAGACTGGAAACGGATGGCACTTAAAGAGTCTAACGGAGCATGCCGTGCTACTTAAATAACCATTGCGTGGCTTATATCTTGGACTCGGACGGACAGCATCGCCCTTCATCAAAACACATCCGTGTTTTCTTTTATTTCCAAAGAAAACCTTTGCAGTGCTGTGGATTTTACAGTTAAGATGCTGTTGAAAGGCGAATGACTCATTATCTTCATCGTGATAACACAGCACTGTACAGCTTACTAGTGAAGACTGACACAAAGATGCTTCTTTACTTTAACTCAAAGAGCTGCGTTATCATTTTTCTTGCAAAGGACATCCCTGTTTTCCCCTCAAACTTCTGTTTTATTGCTGAAGGATGTTTCATGCCTTTACCACATACAGTGGCACAGCAAGACTAGCAGAAAGAGAAGCCTTGATTGTCAACGCTCAAGGTTTGTTTCTAACAGATTTTCTAATATAACTCAGTAAATGCTAAATCAGGATTATAATTTCTGCAAGTACCTCAGATATATGTACTGTGATAAATTTAAATTGGCTTTGCAAAACAGCGCTTTGACATTCTCTGGTCCAGACGCAAATTCTGCTTACCCGTCCCTTACCGTGCTGTTTAACGATCCTGGCCAAATGCGTGATGTTTTTCCTTCCTGTTCAGTAAAAGAGGCATGGTAAGTGCCAAGCAAGTAGTATTTTTCATGTTCGGTATAAAGAACTGTCACACAGAGCTCAGCCCAAAGCCCAGGGGTGAGGGGGAGGGAGGTTGAATCTGGTAATAGAGAACAGGATCTTTCACGTGCATTTTAGACATTGGTTTCTTGCTTGGTTTGCTTGTTTATTTAGACGGGGAACGATGCTGTAATATGCTGAGAAACTGCAACAAGACGGACGGAGAAAGTGCCCAGTCCAGCTGCACTCCAGCCTCAGGCAGATCTCCTGTTTGCTTTAGCGGGAGTTTTTGCATCAAGGTGAAGTGCAGAATTAGCCCTTTGGTGAGGCTGAATCTAAACTGAAAGAAAGAAGTGGTGTAATTGCCTGTTGCACATGCTGAGATCTAGATCTTTGATGGACTTACAGTGAAGCTTTTTGCTCAAGCGAGTAGTTTGATTTACTTGCAGTGATTAAATCCATCTGACTCACCTGAGTAAGTACCAAACAATTCAGTGAGTCTTTCAGATCAAATTTTGGTTGTGTCTTCCTCTGACTACTTACCCCCACCCTCCTGACCACTTTTGTCTTCCATAGTTTGCTCTTGCAATTGTGCAGGATTAGGCTGTCAGCTCCTCAGGGCAGGGGCAATGTCTATATACCATCCCTTGTTTAACAGCAGAACCCTGCTTATTGGCCAAGGCTTCTGGATATTAATGATCTGAATTACACAATGGTAATTACTGCAATTAGTGGAGAAACACCGGTGTAAAACTGATGTAGGTGAAAGCGGATCAGGGCTATGGGGGGTGGGTTGAGCTGATCTTAAAAGCCCATTGCTGATGGAAAGGGAAGGTCTTGTCTTCCTCCTTCCTTTTCAGTTTTCTTCCTCCCTTTGTGTGCCCTTTTGTTCCTTACCCTGAACTGGTTCTGTCCTTGTGCAAGTGCTGCCTTCTCTACCGGGAGCTGCTTGAGCTCACTAATCTAGCAGAAAATCCAATGCAGCAACAGCAACAACAACGAAGTAGGTCTTTTTCTGTCAAATTAGTGAGTTGGAAAGCAAGCGAGTGCCAGAGCCAGTGCGAGGAAGGGATGGGGAAGGTCAGTGATGTGGGGAAGCAAGGAGGAGTGAAATCCTCACCCTTCAGTGGCAGTGAACGGTCAGATTAATCACAACTGCTTGTTGAACCCTACTTCGTGTTTGCCGAGGTACCCCAGGACTTGGTCTCGCAAGGCAGTCGGGGCCTTTAACTTCCCACCGGAGCCAGTCTGCAAAATTCAGCTTTGGATTTAGGCGTATGTGCCCTGCTGTAACCGAGAGTAGAATTTGTCCCAATCAAGATCAAGCTCCATGAGAGCAAAATGCCCTGATTGCTGCACAGGGTTCTATGCAAGCTTGTCAAATCATTCCTTGACCTTCAGTTTGAACATGCTGCGTTTTTCCATAATAAAACAACAGACCTTTCCAATAAAAAGAAAACCAATTATTCTCAAAATATGGTTGAAAATATTTGTTTGGCTTGGCTTTCTGAACAGTTGTCAAGCACAGTTCAGGCAAACTCAGCTTTGACACCTTCTTTACAAGGATGCGTAATTTTTATTGGCTTATAAGGCAGTAAAGGATTTGCTTTCTAATGAGAGAGGTTGCTGCCAGACACTGAGTAACACAACCAGAAACATGGTTAGATCACAGTTCAGCAAAGCACCTAGCACGGGCTCAGCTTTAAGCACATGCTTAAGTAAAGCATTGTTCAGCAGGTATTTTAGATGCGCTAATCTTTGAGATTGTTACTTTAAGATGAACTACAGACCCTGCTGAAACCTTAGAGCCATCAGTTCCCGTTGGACTTTGGTGCAAATATTGAGGTACGCGGTACAGATTGTGAGCCTGGAAACAAGCGGTGCTGCAGGACAGTAGTCAGAACACCAGATCCTTACTACAGAAAGAGTGCCTATGTCTGCAGCCACTACTCAGAGCAGTCCTCTTCACACAACTAGTTGCAAACTGAGTGCTGGGACTGTCTGCATGAAGAATTGTAACTTTGGTCTGGATGAGAGTGTAGTTGCACTTTCCAGCAGCGAGAACCTGCTTTTGTTGTAATTGATTTTGGTGTCAAGAAGCTTGATTGAGTTCAGTGGGCAGCATGCGTCTGTGTCTGCGATACAAACAGTGCAGAAGCCTTGTAACATGCCGATGCAAATTTCTGCTGCAAAAGAATACGAGAGAAAGAGAGAACCAAATCACTCTGAGGAAGCTCCTGTAACTGTGAGACAGGAAGAGACTTTAGGCTATGTATGCCAATTCTAGGCTCATTACAAGAAGGAAATCTGTCCAAACCATTATTGATCTTATGTTAGTTGACCTGGAATGAAAAGCAAGCTGACTAAAACCTCTTTGGAATATCAAAAGCCACAAGATATCAGAGCTTAATGAATAGCAAATCATTGTGAAATGTAAAAAAAAAAAAAAACCAAACAAAAAAAACCCCCACAACACTTTTTTGTAAACTGTTTTGACTAGGAGCTACATCATGGAAGATTTCTCACCCCACATGTGCCTATATGCCAGAGTTATTAATGGCTTGTCATTTGTGCAGGACTGTGTGTACTGAAATGCACTACCCTTCCATTCTTCCATTTTGGAAGTGAACTGACTATTCTTTTGGGTCACCAGTAACGTTGAGTATAGTTTGCTTAGCCTGGCCCCAAGGGGAGTCTACGTTCCCGTTTTACTTTTCCATCATTCTAAAAAATGATAGAACAGTAACTAGCAGTTATATAACACCATTCATCTCCTAGCGCTTTATCAACAATAGTACAATGATCTTTCTGTGTACGACCACGGTAAAGAAAAGGCTGTGGAAGGGAAGACGGAGCCTTTCAAAGGGGAGAGAGGGCTAGGAGAGGCACAAAACTGAGTGGGCTTGGCTGGACTGGGACATCTAAAATGTGAGATCTCTGGGAGGGAGGGAAGGGAAGAGAGAGATTCACCCTGTGGTCTCCTTTCTGGTCTCTTGCATGGCTCTTGGTGGCTCTGCTGGCGAGGGCTGTCTGCCAGTATCTCCGCACTGTGACCCATCCAGTGGGGTCACTGAACCCAGAGGGAAAGTTAATGCTGCTTTGGGCAGCACGAACAACTCCCTCTTTTGTGTGCTCTTTTTATTTGGACTCTGTAAAGAGAAAATGGCACTTGTGCTGGCTCTTCCCTGGCCTCTCGTGCTGCGAACGCCGCTGTTCTGGCGGTGGTGGTGGTGATGGTGATGGGGGGTCTTCATCCACAGCACACCGAGCGCTGCTCAGAAGTAGCTTCCCTCCTCCGTGCACTGCCCTTCACCTCTCATTAGCTAACAAAGCAAATACCAGCGCACTTCCAGTCTCACAGAAGGTATGTATGTACGCAAAAAGCCTTACTCTTTCGAAACGTATCGGTGAAGCTAGTTCTGAGGTCAAACAGGGAAGATCATTTAGGGGCACGCAACAATGCCTCTCGGCCGTAGTGAGGAATGTAACTACCAAGCTGAGATTTGTTCAGGTCATTTGTCAACGTGTCATGACCAGCAGTGAAATTCGACAAGGCTCTGCAGGCAGATCACTGCTATGCTTAGGGAATAACGAAAGGAGGGATTTAAAGTCCTTATCAAGACTTTGGCCTTGCTACTTGGCCAGTGATGGGGTCAGTATGTTGTGTGGCAGTCAGCATGATGCAGAGACCTCGCTAATAATGAGGTTGATCCTGTTCAGGACAGAGGAGCAGCAAGGAAACTGTGAGACACAAAGCTTTAACAGCATCTGCCTGCTTTTGGTGCAGCTTCAGCCTGTCAATGTGTGAGCATCAGTTTCACTAACCTCCCTCCATAGGCTAACTTAGCTACAAATGTTTAAAAAATGAAATAGGAAAGGTCTTTGTAATAACATAGCCTATAATCAATCAAAGTCATTGTTCCAATATCATTCTGCCAAGGCTTATGTTATATTCAGCACCACAAAATATTTTTTTTTAGAACATGCCATTCAGTGTATTTGTAGCTTTTGTAAGGTTTGGATTTTGTTTGGGTTTTTTTTCCCTACTTCCTTGCTGTATGCGTTAACTGCCCCCCAGTTCTCCTTGTCAGCTTGTTAAATTTCTGTTGCTCTTGCCTTAATTTGGGACCTAAGGGTGCTGATACTCTTCAGTGAACCTGGGTCATGCTGTCTGACGTCAGTGTGTTAACTCATAGCAGGAATAAACACAGAAATTCTCCTGTGGGTCCATTGGCCAGAACACCCCCCATATTTTTATGATGAAACATTGTGAAAAATGTGGGTATCGTATCTTTAAAATCATATGAAATAAGAAGCTTTATGTTAATTGGAATAGGAAAAAAGAAAAGCTCATAACGATATGACTGAAGAATTAATTGGAATTAGAAGTTGCAAAGATAAATACCAACTTGTTTCAAGAACAGCATTCATACACAATTAGTATATATATTGCAGTGCTTTCTCGCTTCTGTGATGTAGTAATGTAGTGTCCTTAGTTGGTATTTTTTTCATTCCCAGGTGTCTATACCATATTTTTACCAGGACTGAAAAAGACAAAAGCCAGAGATGGACCCAGAGCTGTTGTGAACAGTGCCTTGAAGATGGCTTGTTTACCTGGAGGCTTTTTTTTGCTTTTCTCAGTAATACCAATTGGTGCAATAAAAGCTCATTTCTCTCTTCATAAGTACTGCAAGTAAGCATGTTTGTATAGTTAGCGTAGCTTGGTTGAAATCACCTAAGGATCGAGCCCAGTAACGCCAGCTCCAGATTCTCACCACAGAACCAGCACAGCCTAATTTTGTTTCATTCCCCGCTGTTGTAAAGACACAGGACTTGATTCTGTGCTCGTACCAGCTTGTGTGCCACTTTTCCTTTGAACTTACAGCTCAGCTGCCCTCTGTAAGGTAATCACATATTTTTGCCAATGTGATGAATCTGTCTTAGTGAAGAGTTTGCCATTCTGCACTCTAAAATCCCACTCCAGGGCACAATGAACAGGTAGTCCAATTTAGGACTAGCTTTGCATCGCCAGCCTTGGGGCTTTCTTTTAAGAACTTTGTGCTAGGGACAGATCCCTGAATTTTGTTCTCATTGATGCCTGGGTGAATCCAAAACAGAGTTCTTAAAATCCAGTGGCTCTGACTGTAGTCTTGTTTCCATTGTTCTAAAAGAGATGCAACATCCTTTGTTTTCAGTGAATTTCTTCTCATTTGACTTGGTGTGACATGAAAATGAGATTACCCTTTTCAATGGAAAAATGTTACTTTGAATTTTCAGCAAATGGGCCTGATTTCCAGAAATGACCTGATCTAATAGTAAAATTAATAACCTTCCTAGCTGGCAACAAAGTTTTTCCATTAGAGCATGGGCTTCCCAGCACGCATAGTCTATATGATTACTGCAGAATTAATTTTCCAGGTAGAATTTAGAATTTACCAAAAGTAATTTGCAAATTCTCTTCTGTGTTAGTAATTCAGCCACGTTCACTGTCATAGGGAGGGTGTTTCCAAAGAAATCAGTGCAGGTTGTAACACTTGCTGACATGCAGAAGACGAAAAAGAAAGATGTATCTTATTTCTGTGTTTCAGCTACAGTGTGCCATGGAGACTGTCATTTGTGATCTTGTGGGAAACAGCCTTTAAGCAGCCAAGGATAACTGCATTTTTTTTTAAAACATTCTGTGTTGTTTTCTCCTCTGTACTTTATGTCACCCATTGCAGTCCTTCTCACATGAGTAGCGACTTAGACTCAGGGCTCCCCAGTCTTCACTGATACTACCTGAGAAGATGCAGATCCAAGATGAAGAGTTGTTTCTGAAAATAGGGGTGATAGGCATTTTTGCTTTCTCTTCCAACTCCAGTTATTTCATTCTTGGAATACCCTGGCTCTTACCCTTTGGATTAACACCTCACTGCTCACTTCCTCTCTTCGCTTTTATCACACAGTATATTTGATAGTGATAGCACTCATTACTGCAAAGCAGTAAATGGCAGAGCTGTCCCGCTGCTGGACGTATAGATGGTGTGATTAGTGCTGGGCATTCTACGGCTGCCTCCCTTCATTTTCAGGTGGCTGTGTTGCTAGAGGTGGTCGTATTAAAATATAGGAAAACGTAGGAAAGCATGTTGCTAGAGAAGCCACCTTGGATGGAAATCTGTAATAATTCCCCTCTCAGGACAGTGGGAATTGTACCCTTCTCCAGATTTCTGACAAAGCCCGTTTGGTGGTAAATGTTGTTGAAATACACAGTCTGTTCTGTCAGATCACGTCTCCAACCCAGGCCAGGCAGTGGTGGTTGCCAAGTGCAATGAAACCTTGCAGCTCTTCTCATGAGAATACAGTTGCATAATAAATACTCATATTCAGGGTTGCGGTTTGTATGAAGATACTGGAGGAAAAGGTGCAATTTGAAGATACTGGACTGGTAGCACGGCTCTCTGAAGGTCTGAGGTGTGTACAGGGAGCAGAGGTTGGTAACATTAAAATTCCTTCCTTTGTATGGTTGCGCTACAATGGTGGTGTTCTAGCACTTAGTAATTCCCCCAGAAAATCTCACAAATCCATACCAGGGTTTTCTTTGCTCCCTCCAGAGTTAGTAGGGATTAGTTAGATTCTACCATACTTAATTCTCTCAAGCACATTCAACAAATTTAAAACCTCTCCCACCTCCTCTTCCTCTTCTTCCTCCCTGTTTAATTGTAAGTAGAAATGCATGTGGCTGGGGGGGCAGCTGAAAATTATTTGAATTATTTAAGCAGTGTAGCCTTACAATTTTTTTCTGTCTTGTTTAAAGTGATTTGAAAATCTGAGGGGGTGTAATTGAGGGAAGGTTTTAATGTGAATTTGCAGAGAAAATTTTATGAGTTCCTTAGTTCAGAAAACACTATAATTTTCAAGGCAGTGCTGCATAAGAGGCTTATTTAAAGAAAGGTTAATGTGAAAATGCACGTTGTTGTTGTTATTATTTTATTATTATGCAATTAATTCTTGGAATATTTTAATTAGGAAGTATAATCTTTAACGAGCTGAGAAATTCTGGCCATGCAAGAGAATGATGTGAAGAAACGGTCAGTCTGGAGGGTGACAGAGATTGTTCTGGGAAGGAATACCCTCTAGCAAAAGCTTAGCCACTGTGCTTTGGAGGAGACAACATTCCTCCAGCCAAATAAGAAGCAAAGGCAAGAGCAGGAGTCTATAACTGAGATATCAGGGCATTTGCCTAAGAAAGGGATGGTGACTTGCAGAGTTGTCTCTGGATTTCAGCTACTGGGCAAATATCTCTCAGGACTGTGTTTTAAAATTCTGCTCAGTGCTTTGAAGGAAAGGATACAGGTACCTGTCTTCAGGAGAGTGTGCTAAAGTGGGGATCCAAAGCAGACACTGGCATCGTCCCGCAGGCCTGGTGGAATAAGTCCCAGTAAACAGCAAAATTTTGGTCAGATTCCCATCGCCCGCTTGTCTCACAGGGCATCTAAATGACCCATTCCTTGGGTTAAGGTGCTAACTTTAGTTGCCAGTGCGTTGAATATTTAGAGATGCCCCAAACCTTCCTGTAGGCAAAAGCTCTGTAGGCAAGGCATTTCAGTCTGGATTTCTCTGGAGCTGAGAAGAGCACCGATTCTTCAGTGGCCCTGTCAATCTTTGTGACTCACGAAGCACAGAGCAGCACTGACAGGTAGGCATAGCTTGCTCACATATAGTGGTTGCAACAGGTAAACTATTGCAGTAATGCTAAATATTATTTTTATTACATAATGGAAAAAAGTTGTTTGTTATTAGAAGCTAATTAATTTTCTAACGTGGTCTGATAGTTTTGCTCTGATAGCAGAATGCATTTGACCACATCACAGAATGTTCACAAGTTTGTCCTGGTTGGGTTTTGGAGGATTTTTTTTTTTTTTTTCCTTCAAATTTTAGCTGTCTTCTTGACATTCTGAATTGAAACTGTCTTAGCAAGTGCTGGAAGAATACCAGGGGATGTAAGAAGGATTTCAGTGATGCATACTGATAACAGAGCAGAGGCTGGGGAGTGTAGAATTTTGGACCATGAGAGAGAAATCTTTCTGGAAGGCTTGGAAACACTGTGCATTTCAAAATGGAATTTGTACTGCTTCTTGCTAGTGGAAAATGGGGTTAGGTTCTGTTCTTAGTAAGGAAGCTGGATATTCCACTAAGGAGGAGATATGAATTCTCATAGACATCCTGACTGCATCTATATTAGAAAATGAAATGTGCCCAGGACCATTCTCTGGCACTGAGGCCAATTGGCATGGAACAGCCTGGGTTTGTACCGCTAGACTCTCCCTGTAGGACAAGGTGGCCGGAGGCAGAATGCCTAATGGGCTCGGTTCCTGGCCTGTGCCAATTCCCAGATTGTGCCTAGGAAGTATTTGGGAGAGAGCACTCTGGTACAGACTTAAGTGTGACCAGGAGCCTTTAACAGCATAGCTGATTGTCATTAATTGCCTGGGAACGTTCCCTCAAACTATTTAACTGACAAGTGTAGATATTGCTGAGTTTCACTCTTAGGGCTGAGAAGTATGCCTGGCTTTGATGCTACACAGCATCTTGCCCTCAGGCAATTTCTTGGAGTATCTTAAAAGCTTTACAAATTCCTCCTATTGGTACTTTCATACCTTAAACAGTAATCAGTCTCTATTCACTGAGCACAATTATTTCTGCAGAAATCTGTTCTCATCTAATTCTGCTTCCACCTGAGCTCCTTTATATGCAATTATACTAAAAGTCACCACACAAAGCCCTGACTTTTCTAACTGCACATGCAGGAGCAGAAGTGAATCTGACAGTGAGAGCGCGATACTGTTGCTTTGTGTTTTGACTGACTGATTTTCCTGTTTGCACAGCTCTAGCGTAGGCTATACCTTGTGTTTCAGTCACTGCATCTTGTAATGCCTGTAATTCCTGTTCTTGCTCTCCGGCAGGCTGCATTAGATAATAACTGGAAATTTTAAAAAAACCAAACCACAAAACAAACAAAAACACCAAGGGAAGCGGTGGGGAGACACTCCTAACTGCATACAAAGAAATTCAGGCAGGGTGAGACCGGCAGAGATCTCACTGAGGCCAGCCTCCTTCCCACAGAGATGATCAGCCTCACCTAAATGATCTTCTGCAGATGTTTGCCTGGCCTGTACCTGACACCGACAAGGTCCTTCTATGCTGGTCCATGGTGTTTACACTGTGGGTTAACTTTACTTCCCTTTGCATATATGCTAAAAGTATAATTTGGTCCTAAACTAACTGCAGCCTGAAAGAGGAGTAACTAAAGATCAAAACAAATATGTACTTTCTGAGCATTGTTAGCTTCCAAATGACTTTGACTTCTCTAAATCCATTGAGATAGCCTCAGAAAAATGCATGTGCAAATAAGGACTGGTCTGAAAGCATCACCAGGCTTGCCTTAGCATCGAGATTTTGGGTGTAATACTGGAAGCAAAACTGTTACAAGCATGTGTAACTGTATTACTGCTTCTAGTGTTGTAGAAACCATGGACCACCCAGCACGGGTGGGAAGTGGACCGACCACCACTAGAATTCTTCTGTAACTTCCAGGTGAATCTGTATGCCAGCAGGTGCTCTGCTGTGGTCCCCAGGGGCTGGAATATTAGTTAAGTTCAGTCAGACTGAGAAGTAAGAGTCTAGAAGTAAACTTCCACTTGAAATCTTTTCTAGCATGGTAATTCATGGCTCTTGACAGCTCTAACTGCAGTAATTTAAGAGGTTAATGCTGTCAACCACCCCAACAAGTGGGTGAGAAGCAAGTCCCTCTGAAGGGACCACTAAGGACAGGTGAACCTATCAATGGGCTTTCTTTTTTCAGTTTTCGTATAGACAAGCATCCCATATGATCTTCCATGGAACATAGTCCTTCTCTCCTAATGACTCTGTTTTCTCCTTTGTTTCACTCCTCTGACAGAGGTTGTCATCCTTCAGTGGGAGTGGCAGAACAAAACTGCTGAGTACTGAAGGCCTGTTTGGTGATGGCAAATGTTCTGGACAATAGAACTTGCTGGCTGAGGAATTTCTGTGGTGGAGGTGGTTTCTTCCAGCAGATGAGTGGGCAGATGGCTTAGCATGGGGATCATGTCTTAGGTGACTAGAGCAAAGACCACCAGAACTTGCAGTCTGGAATGCTGAGGTCTACCACCTGGAAAGTCTGATGAAACTTTTTATGTCAGGGCATCAGTCTTTAAGGTCTGTTTCAGCAACGAGTAAGGTTAAAAATTCTGTTTATCATACATACGTATTATTCAATACTTAGAGACAGGATACATACTTAAAATAGACATGTAAAAGACATGTAGATTTGCAAGAAAGCAAAAGTGTAATTCAAGAGCCAAACACATCTTGGAGGTAAGTGAACAAAATCATCATTGGAGCTAGTAAGGGGAGGGGGCCTTTCTATTAATTTCCCCTAGAGAGAGAAGTTGTAAAGTCATTATTGCAGCATTCATGGACAATGAAATATATATTTCAAGTATTTCAGGAGCACATCCTGCTCTCTGTTCACTCTGTAATTATGGATTAGTCCTACGGAAGTCAACTTCTGTTCCATTCCAGGGATCCTACTCGGATAGACTGGAGGGCTGCCGTCATATCCTTTGTTTTCCTTGGGTCTTGACAGACCAAATTAAATAGAGATCTCTCTTACAGCGATAGCATGCTGAAGGCATGTGTTGTGGGGAAGCAATATTGCTTATCGCCCGAACTCAGCTTGCAAAATGGCAGCATAGCATGTCTTGTTCGTCTACACTAGTTTCTCAGGCAAAGCAGGTGATGCTGGGAAGGTGTGTGAAGGGTCCAAATTTGGATGAGAAAATAGTCGGAGACTGATGACTGGAACAAAGTGCTCAAGCCAAAATGCTTCCTCCCTGGGGAAGCTCTCCCACAGTCAGATGTAGTGTTGTTTAGCTGTCTGGTTTTAATTCCCGGACTGCAAAGAAAGCAAGGCTCTTAAGGTCCTGCCTGGGATTTTTTTTATCTGCTGCTGGGTAATGAACCCAAACGTACAGGAATCGGGCCTGAATAAGAATCTCAGATACCATCCAGTTCTCATCCCTCAAACCCATACTATTCCCTTGGCTGATTTTCTAATTGAATTGTCATGGTTGTAAAGTCACACTGTAAAATTTCCTCCAGTTATTTGCATAGAGCTCAGAGGCAGGAGCCAATGTAACATACTTTGAATTTGTTTTCCTTTTTAGAAGGGGCTTGCATTTTGGATTTTTTTTTTTTCCCGGGCTAATGTACATCTGATGTCAGGCTTCCCAGATGAGAATGGTTAGACTGGCGTTGACATTTTTAGAAATATGTGCGAATGGAAAAATATCCTGGGAGCGCTGCCAGCGGCTGATTCTGTAAAGTTTTAGTCTCTGTTGAACAGGAAACATGAGCCAGGTACCTTTACTGAAAAGAAGCCTTACTCAAGAAGTCTCTCTACTCAGGTGTGTGCCATGCATGCCTTCTCAATTTGAGGAAAGGGCAGGAGTGAATTCCAGCAGGCTGTGACTCATTCAGGCCATATTCAATTCCCCTTTCCGACCAGATGATAAACAGCCAATTAGCATCTTTCCCAAAGGGAGGAACAACTACAGCAACAGCTCCTGGCAAAAAATGGATTTTCCAAGGTTTAACTGCAAGGATAACAAACAAAGTGGTTCAGACAAATCTCCTGCCTGATCCGTGGCTGTTCCTTCCAGTTTGGTGCTGACGTGACTGGGACAAAACAGCGTAGAGCTGAGCTGATTTGCAGTGAATCAAGCCTGCAGCTTTCCATTCCACAGCGAGATGGTAGGGTTTGGAGGATGAGTGCAGCTGATTAATGGTGCTATGAATGTCAATAATTTTTATAGGCTTTGCAGTATGCTCATTTTAACTGCCTCGTCAGAGCAAATGTCTCATTAACAGATAGTAGCAGGCTTTCACGCTGCGCGGGTCAAACGCTCCTCTCCCTTGAAGAGAAGCAGACCACCCTGAGTGAACAGGGGGCTGTACAGGGGTTAAACCAGTGCGGGACGTGCTCTGAGGGTGCACTACCACTGCTGGCTGAGGACAGATTGGCTATGTCTATATCCAGGGCTACAGCCGGCTCCCGCTGAGTTGCTGGCTCTGTTGAGTTTGGATCTCAGCGGGAGCCTGGAGCCAGGAGCTGGTGCTTTTCACTGAGGGAAAACAGTGCTCAAGCGAGCAGCAGGGCCTTGCAGCTCCAGCTGAGCTCCGTGCTGAGCCCAGGCCGCAGACCGGTAGCATCTTGCCTCCGCGAGAAGCGGGATCTGCTGAGTTGCCCCGTGGGTCAGTGCTCAACGGGAGCAGGGGCAAAAAAAACCCCTTGGGTTACGGCGGGTGTATGGCACGTAGCCGTCCCGCCGCTCTGCCCCGATGAATCCCCGGGATGCTCGTTTGCAGCGCGGTCTTGCATCGTTCTCCCAACACTACCTCTTTTTTGCGGAGTCAGCGGTCTCCTCCTCATCGTCACCTCTCTTCTGTTTGCCTTGCGCTCGCCCGTCGACGAGGCTGAGCGGACGCGGAGCGCGTATTCTGGCCTTGGCAGGGCTCCCGGGGCCGGCCGGTATTGGGGATGGCTCCCCACACAAGGACGCTGGGGCTTAGTGGCGGCCTTAGCAGGAGGTTTAGATACAGCTATTTTCACACATCGTTTGCTGGTGGGATTGCTCGGTAACTGCTGTGTGGAGCAGCACAGAAATAGATTATATCAGCTTTACAGAAAACAGTATGTCGAACTGATCTGGGTTCGTTCTGATTCATTCTGGAGAAGGGCTTGGTGGTTTCTAAGGGAAACAAAGTTCTTTTAGTCACTTTTTTGTTCATCAGTAACTTTTGAGCTTGTTGGCTGTTTTCAACCAAATTTGGCAAAAGGACACCAGCTGTGCAGCAAATAATTTTTTTTTACAACTTCTGTAAAGGTAGCTGACTTCATGGGGGAAAGAAAGACCTGAATTAATACTGCTTCTCTTAGGGAAAAGCTGTGGCACTAGCTCTCCGAAATTGTTGCTCTATCAAAACAGGAAAGATACAGTGAATGAAAGACACGCTATCAACCTGCGTATGTTCGCAGGCTTCTTCTCTGAAGTGTAGCAAATACTGATGAGATGGGATTTATAGAATAACAGTGAGAAGCAGAGTTGTGCTTAGAAATGAGGCAAGTGGTGGTTTGCATATTGAGACAGAGTTCCTTCCTTCCTTCTAGCAGTACTTTCAGAACATTTTTCAGGCTCCTAACGTGTTCTGAAGTCTGTTGTAATTGGGCGGGGGAGGGCAGGGGGGGAGAAAACCCCCTTGATTTCAGTGAGTTTGGGGTCAGGCTCATCATGGTCCCTCTCATGCCATCCTGGTGTTTTACAAGTTGGGGAAACGAAACCGTGAAATTAAAGCTCGTATCCTTTGCTGCTGCATTGCAGTGGTGAGCTTGGACGGGTAGGAGGAAGGGAGGGAAGAGTTTACAAGAAGACTGGATCTTTACTATTGGACTTTAAATAGACTGGGTTGAAGCAGATTGGTTTGCACACCCCTTAGGAGCCCTGAACGGTGGCAGTATTGCCTGCAGCTTCTTTACGTCCTGGAGCTGAGTAATAGCTCATCCTATTTGCTTTTCTAAGCATAAGGCACTCTGCAAAGAGTTGGTTGATTCTTCCCTACTCACTAACCAACTATCCATACTTATTATGCCCACCGGTGGCATTTGCTGTGGGACTTTCTGGCCTGATTTGAGAATGGACAGGAAGAAAAGCAAAGCGTATTACTATGCCGTGTTTAAGACTGGACCTGAAAAGCATAACTGAGCTCTAAACAACTTTCCCAAGATCACACAGTGCTGGGGTGCAGAGGAGAGGGCACATTTCCTGAGGGCTTAATGCCTTAATTTTAAGGACGATGTGGTCACATTTTTTGCCCACATGTTTTGCAGCCATAAACTAAAATGAGACTGTGAGGTACACCTAGCCAAAATAACTGTCCATTTACTGCTCTCTAGTAGGATAGCTGTTACGTGCACTTTTCTGTGTTATCTGCAAATATGCTTATTGCCCTAATTGCTGGACTTCACTCTCCTGGTCTAGCCAAGGCAATCTGTTTTATTTACATTCTTACACTCTGTTCATTGCCAGTTCTGTGGATGAGACCCTTCCAAGAATGCTATAAGAAATGTGGCTAATGGCCCTCGTGTATTGGTTCTCTCAGCCTCTCCTTGTGAGAGCTGTGAGCAGTGAAGCAGCTGGGGTTTTTAAAAAGAAAATATAGATACCTATGTATTAGCAATATGTGATTTCTGAGAAGAAACTACATCTTGGAGTTTGTTCTTTATCCTCCAGACTTTGGCCCTATCCTGAAGGAAGTGTGATTTCCTGGTCCCTTATGGTAGGAGGTTTTGCTGTGCTTGAGGAAGAAATTCACTTGCTGTAACTATCAACTTGGAGCTCTTAGCTGATTTTTTTAATACCTTGGGCCAAAGTTCTGTTTCCTCAGGGTTCAATTCTAGGGCAGTTCCGTTCAATATATTTATCAATGATCTGGATGCAGGAGTTGAATTCACCATTAGCAAGTTTGCTGGCGATACTAACCTGGAGGTGCTGTTGACTCTCTGGAGGGACAAGAGGCCTTGCAGAGGGATCTAGATAGATTGGAGCATTGGGTTATGATTAATGGAATGAAATTCAACATGAACAAACGCTGGATTCTGCCCCTGGGTTGGAGTAACGTTGGTCCCAAGTATAAATTGGGAGCGGGGTGGCTGGCGAGCAGCCCTGAAGAAAGGGGTCTGGGGGTCTGGTCGGCAGCAGGCTCAGTGTGAGCCAGCGGTGCGTGCCCTGGCAGCCGAGAGGGCAAACCCCATCCTGGGGGGGGTCCAACACAGCCTGACCAGCCGGTCAAAAGAGGGGATGGATGATCCCGCTGTATTCAGCGTCGGTGCGGCCCCACCTGGAGTACTGTGTGCAGTTCTGGGCCCCACCATGTCAGAAGGATGTGAAGGTCCTTGAATGCGTCCAGAGGAGGGCACCCAACCTGGTGACGGGGCTGGAAGGAACATCCTATGAGGAGAGGCTGAGGACTTTGTCCTTGTCTAGTTTGGAGAAAGGGAGGCTGAGGGGCGACCTCATTGCTCCCTACAGCTTCCTGAGGAGGGGAGGTGGAGAGGGAGGTGCTGAGCTCTTCTCCCTGGGATCCAGTGAGAGGATATGTGGGAATGGTTCAGAGCTGCACCAGGGGAGGTTTAGACTGGACATCAGGAAGCATTTCTTTACCGAGAGGGTGGTCAAACACTGGAACAGGCTTCCTGGAGAGGTGGTCGATGCCCCAAGCCTGTCAGTCTTTAAGAGGCATTTGGACAGTGCCCTTAACAACATGCTTTAACTTTGGGTCAGCCCTGAAGTAACGAGGCAGTTGGACTAGATGATCACTGTAGGTCCTTTCCAACTGAAAATTTTATATTTTCTATTTTTCTATTTTATTTTCTAAAGTTATGGATCACCCTGGAGGCAGGGCAGTTAAACTTGATTGGTTCACGTACAGACAGATCTGCGTGGGGATTAGAAGGCATTTCATCTCCTGCCATTGTTAAGAAAGACTGCGGCATTTTGTCATCAGTATAGCAATGGATTTCTTGTGAAATCTGTTCAAAAATACTGGGACATGCTTACCAGGTTGGACACTAGCAATATTTCTAACTTTATACCATGCAAAAAATACAGTATCTCTAGCAAGCCAAAGGTAAACAGGAAGAGCCCCACATGTGAAATCTGATTTTTAAATTAATCTTATGGTGCTGTGAAGTCTGACTCATGATTGTTGAATACTCAGCCTATCCTATTCTGTCAAAAAGCAGCTTTATTTTGAATGGTAAGAAATGCTGTAGAAGGGCTGCAGCAGAGGGGCAGAGGCCCAAACATCCTGGCCTTGTAGCCAGTGAGGACTACCAGGTTCTAGAAAAATCTTCAGTAGAAGTCTTGTGCATGATTCGGTTTCCCTTTATATTCTTTTACCACTGCAAAATAAATCTATCAGTCTGCTGCAAAATAAATAGAACATAATCTGCCATTTTCTCTTGACCGTTTTGAAATAGTCTGCTAGAATAGCCAAAGAATGGCATGCAGGCAGTTTGCAGAATCATTTTGCATGAAGGGATTTCAAAAAGCTTCCCCAAAAGCTACCTACAAGTTATTAACTCACATTTGGGGACCATCTGCCTAGTGGCTTTTCAAAATAATGCTATAAGCACACAGGCTAAAAGCAAGGAATATCTTTCAAAAGCATATTTTCCAGAAAAAAATAAAGAAAAGGCAAATCCCCAAATAGTTGAGCCTTACCTTTTGTTATACCAATAGGTGATAAATCATAAGGTATTTGGGAACAGAAGTGTATCTGGGGCATTGCCACAACATATGTGTGTTCTGAGAATCATATTGCAGAATTTTGACCTATTTTGGTGCGGCTACATTTGTTTGAGGAAAGTGCAGTGTATGTGTCAGGGACATTACTATGGCTCTTCAGACTTTACAGTCAGCAATTTACAGCAATTTTGCTGCTGTAGAGAAAGACCAGGCGTTGGAGATAGGGTTTTTCTAAAGCTGTAAGGCTTCACCTACATGAGAACACTTGGGAAGTGTAATCTGAATGAAAAAAAGCTAGGTCTGAAGTACGATGACTTGAAATAGAGCATACTTCTTTGTGAATAATCCCGTTTGGAATAAAGGTAGGCCTGACTCGTGTGTAACTTAGTCCACTTCAGAATACTAAACCAAATTTAATCTTTATTATTTTAAAGGAGAACGACTGTGCAGGGACTAACCAGAATAAACATGGCTTTTCCCTAGGTAGACAATCCCCATTTCTAAAAGTCATCTGAGAAGTCAGGAAAGACACTGAAAGTCATTGGAAAACAGGCATGCCATCTCTATAACTTGCTGTACGCAAAGAGCACAACTCAACAAGGTGCTGAGCAACATATTTTAGGTGCTAAATTCCTTTTGTCATCTGTGGGTCTTGAAGGCGATTGGTATCACCCATGATGAAGCACATATGGCATTGAGAATAACCTGTGCAGCTCAATGTGCAGATATATAATAGCTCTTACCAAATTTCGTGGGTATTGAATGAAGAGTAACTTAATCGTATAAGGTATGAAAAAAACTTCACCATTCTTAGCTGCAAAACACGCTGATGACTGGAACTTGGGCCAGAGAGATGCCTGCTCCACCCTTACTTGATTCAAATTGTGTTTGGACTCTGAAGGCCTGTTCCTCTGCTGTAGAATTGAATGAAAATTTTGCAACTGGCTTTAGCACCTGTAGGATCAAATAATACCGCTGGTTCTTTCAGTAAACTTTCCCACTGCTGGTTGGACGGAGTAGCAGTTGGTCTGAGCCTTGTTCTGAACTAGTGAGAAAAATCACAGAGAGTGCGCTTTCAGAAAGGGTGGGGGTGAGATAATTATTATTCGCTGACAGCTCGGAGCCTAAATTAGGATTCAGTCTGTTTCTGTGCTCTCTAGAAAGGCATCACATGGCATTATATAAGGCTGGGTGTCACTGTGAGTAGATAATGCTTAACCTGGAAAAAACAGAGCTGCAGAAAGTAGAAGGAATTTGAGGCAAATGGGACTTCTGGACTTGCCTTAAGAAAACTTATCTGAGGGGATTCAAGTAAGGCCCTGTGTAGCATCACAGCATGCCACGCTAGTACTAAGTATTTGAAAAGATAGCTGGAATAGCCATCTATTCCATGTTTTTGTTGTCTGTAGTTTAGAACTCTGGGTAATTTGGATATTGTCTTAAGTGTCCTGTCCCTTTGGAATCCAGTTAAGTTTTTGGCCTGTATGATTGCCTCTGTCACTAAGTTCCATAGCTTAATTACGTTTTGTGTAGAAAAGCAATTCCTTTTCCTCTTTTTAAATTTTCTGCTTTATCTATTATTCACCATCCCTGAATATTTTTTCAGAGAACAAAAAGTCCCAGTCTTATCTGGTTTACCAGGTTCTATGTAGCATACGTTTTGCCCAGAGTCTTCTTATTTGTACCCTTTGTAAGGCAGATAATTCAGTCTTCCCAACAACTTTCAGTCTGACAGTTTGTCGAGGCCCTGGATCATTAGCACATTTCCTATAAGCCGCCTCATCTGTTTTGAGCTCCAGCATCTAAAACTGCACACAGGATCCCAAGAGGGGCTGATCCACTGATTAATGTAAAGACGACGTGATGTTTTCAGCTTCATTCTCTTTTCCACATGCACCCTAGCATCTCTGTAGCTTTGACTGCAGCTTGCGTAGTGATCACAAACCTTCACTTTGCAGGTAATGAAGGCTGTGTCTACTACACCGGTGGTCTTTCTCACTAACTGAAGTACAGCACCGACCCGAAGTGGTGGCAGCCAGGTCTCTTCAATGTTCACTCTGGCAAGTGTCGGGCTGATTCAGTTTTAAATGCTAATGTTGAACATTTGGGCTAGGGTTTTTTTAAACAGCTTGTATAGACATACCCAGAGGTGCTCAAGCCCTTTTTCGGAACGTATACAAACATTTAGATCTCTGTAATATATATGAGGATTTTTTCTTTACAAATTATGTGGCTGTAAGTTTCACTGGCCATTTTAGTGTGTATTCAATCTAGCTCTTTCCTTTTTGTCTGAAGGACCTCAGAATTCCTTTTTGTCCCAACTACTGTAAATAAATTCTACATTTGCAGGCTACTCTATCTCACTTCTACCTTTCCAGAGAAATAATATATAAAATAAATATTCAATATAAATATTCAATAATATATAAATATAAATATTCAGTGAAACAAGATCGTTCAGGACTCTTGCCTGGCCTTCTCCCATGATTCCACCAGATGTGTCAGTGACAGTGGACATTTCACCTTCCCTGAAGCAGGCGTGGACTTCACAGGAACAAATGACTAATGCATTCTCTGGAAGACTGTCCTTTGAATATGAACGAGAAGGCTATGACCTGCTGGGATCTAGTTGTGTTGATCTAGTAGTTTCTGTAGATTCTGGGAGGCCAAGCTAGGCTCCTGAGTTAAGAGGAACGACAGTGCATGGTTAAGGACTCCGTTGGGCACTGACTGTGTCCATTAGCCATTCTGAGCACAATAAGCTTATTTCTGAGATGCTCAAGTGTAGTGAAAGTAACACCACGTGTCTTGGCTGTGGGGGACTCCCCTGAAATGTGCTTTCACCTTTCGCTCTTTTTCAATTTGTGAATAGCCTGGTTCTTTGTACAACTACCAAAGCTGTTAGCGAGGCTGCCTGAATCAAGCTGTCCTGCCAGTTTTGGCAGCCTCTGTGAAGCTCAGAGAGAAGAGACAACACCTCCTCCAGGCTCTAGCAGCACCTGTTAAAGTTACACGCTGTCAGACTCAACATTGCCTTGCCAGCCTGAATTTGCCTTTGCAGATAGGCAGCTGGTAGCTGCAGGACCAGGAACCTGACCCGATGCTATGTTAGATTGAAGAAGCTGGTATTGTTTCAGCAAACCGTGTGTTTTTGTGATGGGAATGTGCTCCTGGTCTACATTCCCAGTTCACAGAGAAAAAGGCTGCCCTCACAGAGCCTGTGTAGAAGCAGGAACAGAGGAAAAGCGATGCCTCAGAATGATTCCTGTCATATTGGTCAACGTATCAGGGCTGATCTCATTAAACTGCATGCATGGAAATGAAAGAGCTAATCTAACCCTTACCATAGCAGTCAAAGTGTGCAGTTTAGGTAACTGCCAGTATCTGTCTTAAAACCAACAGTCCTGGTGCGGATGCAGTTGAAGATACTTGGCTGTGCTGCTGACTTCACGGGGGTCAGAACCGAGCTCAGTCTTCTATTTTAGACAGAGCACGGTGCAAGGAGAGGATACTGATCTCTCACAATAGCTTAAAAATTAATCCAGTTGCCACAGCATCAGGTAATTTCTTAGGAAAGTTTGTTAGACTTTTCAATATCAATACTGGGTTTCAGAGGTATATTTGCTGAATTACTCTTTTGATAAAACCCCTTAGTAAGCAAGTCTGTCTGCTCTCCATCTGGTGCTGATCTTACTTAAAATACAGTGAGATTGGCAACTAATTTGTTCATGGACAGAATAAGTATAAAAGTTGCATAAATCAGTTAATACTGGTAAGTCCAAAACTTACTTGTAGTTTCTTGAAAAAACAAACTATGAACCTTTCCTCTTAGGACAGAAACTCTCTGTAAGATGGAGAAATACCTCACACACTTCTGGTGCCGAAATATCGAGTAGTGATGTTTGGGTTTTACAGATTCCTTTCCTGTTAATTCTTGTTCCAAATATAGTACTATACTTGTCTTGAAACTGGTTATGCTTCAAGTTCAAGGCAAAATTCTTGCACTTTAAAGATTCAGTTTTATCTTTAAGGCTTTAATGTTGCATCGATAACTTTAAGTGCTTTCCAGTGACGCACTGAGCAAGGAACTAACATCCTTCTTTGTTGTTTTCAGTGCCAGTTAACATTTATATCCAATGGTGGGCCTCCATTTGCCATGAAGATGCAGTTACAGGGGATGCAGTGTACAGATGTTAGGTAATTTGATCAATGCTCTCCAGAAATTGTAATGTTTATATAAATTTTACGATTTAGTTTACCTTCTGGGTCCCAACTCCATCTTCAGAAGCACTAAAAGAAAATCATGCTAGTTTTATTTTTTTCCCAGAATCCCTACTAAAAATCTTGTTTAAAATGAGTATGGGAAATCCACTAGCAGATAAGGATGAAACTTCCCAGGCATGGGATTAAAATGGGATGAGTTTGGAAGAGAATAGTACATGCATGGCTTTATGGCTTAACAGTGACAAAAGACATTTTTCCAGGTAAGGATGTAAATATCCGAAGTAGAAGCCTGTGTTGACACACACCAACAGTCACAGAATCAGGGCTTCACTGACCTTCTCATTGAATGGTCAGGAAGGGGGAGTGGGTTGGTCTTGATGTCTCCAGGCTATCAGAGGTGCATGAAGACTCCTGAAGGCGTGAAGTAGTGAGAAAAAACTGTAGGTGGCTCTATTTGATAGCCAGTTGACCAAAGTCCTTTACGACCCACATTAGAGTTCACTGTGTACTGTATTCCCCATCCAATAATTCCCATTTTCCTTTCTCCATAAACTCCAACCATATGGTTTTTCATGCGAGATGAGAGGAGGATAGCACACCTCATCAGCGTGAGAGACTCAGGTCTCTAATCAACATTAGACACTCAAGTTCAAGTTCCTCATCAGAATGCTGCCAACTTGGGGTTTGAACAGGCCCTTTAGAATTCCAAGAGGATATCTGCTAAAGGGTTGGATTTCTACTGTTGCACTCTCTTTTTTTTTTTTTTCCCCCCCAGCCAATCCCGTCCAGTGCTTAACATGTATCGAAGAATACTGTAGGCGAAACTTCATTCAGTCTCCTGGCTGCTGCATCTGGGACTGTGGCAAAACAGAAATCCTCCCTTTTAATTTCTCTTTTGTGATCTTCTGCTGTATGTTTGATAGTGTTCACTGTTATCTTGTGAAGTCACATTGAGTGAGACCATTCTTTGCATTGTTTTAGTTAGCAACGTGCTTAGTCTGGTCCAGAAAAAAATTGTACAGTTACCATCCAGGATATGTGGTCTTTCAGCCTACAGTGCCCTTCTGGCCCATCAGCCACGTAGAAGCAGCTATCACAAGGAGATGTTTCAAGACCAGCCTGCTCGAGCTTGTAGGAACTGCGAGTTATTGTCTGCTAGAGGTGGTAGAGAGCCCATCTCCCATCTGAGGGAGAAAACCTTTCCCAGAGAACTCTAAATTGAAACAGGCATGTTTCCATGAAAAATGTCTCTTCTGAGGACCTAACATCCTCCAAAGAAAACGATTTACTAAGAAAGTCCCTTGCTTTGCTCTATCCCATGTACTAGTTGACTACAAGTGAGTGCAATGGACTGTGCCCTGGCATCTTCCTTTCGTTGTGCTTGGAGGAGGCGAGTGGGACAAAGTGCAGGGACCCAGTACCAACCTCATGTGAATGGAGAGCTCCTCTTTACAAGTGGTCTCCCAGCTCTTCTGAGCAATTGCTTTCCTGGCCTTTTGTGCCTCTCAGATGATAAGACAAAGCTGAAAGGTAAGATGTTGTAAGACTCCTATTTAATTCATACAGTCAGCTTAGAACAGCTGCAGACAAATACAGGTTCAGGACAAGAGACTGCAGCTCAGGACAAACATTACTCTAAAGGACTGCTGATATGAGTTTGACAAGCAAAAACTTGTTGTTTAAGTCAGTAGTACCAAGGAGCCTGACTATTGAACAGAAAGCTCACAGCCGCTCGCAGCAGGACGTTGCTGCCTTAACAAGATTTTCTCTGGCTGCTCCAATTCCCTTCAGCTTTTTTTTTTTTTTTTTGGTAATCATCTTTCAAACTGCAGCAGCATTTGTTGTCCTGAGGTGCTGACTCTAGTGAAAGAGATTCTAGTGGAAGCTTCTACTGCAGTTTGCACAGGCTTCATTTCAGGTCACTAATCACATCCTCCTCAGGCTTTCCTCCGGCTCTTGCATTGATTGTCCTCCAGCTGGAGGAATTGTCTGAAATGACATGACTGGTGTGTTGAGGTCACATTTCTAGATTGAGGGTGGACTGAGGGAAGCTTCTGCCCTTTGGATTCAGGGAAGACCTGACATTTGAACGTGGTGTGGATGTGCAAGCCTTCAGTCTTCCTTCCCTATAATGCACATCTGCTGCCCTCCAGGCAGTCAGTTACGTTGGGAATGGACAAGAAGAGAGAGCAGAGGATGTGATGGGTGACTTGAGCTGGCATCTGGATGCTGAGCAGCAAAGTGTCTCTGCTGGATTAGGCTACTGCACCAACAAAAGACTCATTGACTATTCTCTGAGTCACCATCAGAAATCCATATGAAGGACTTGAGTTGAGGTGACAGGGTAGGAAGTTTGTCCCAAGGCAAATTTGGATAACAAAACAGTCATAGAAAGAAAACATGCTTTATGTTTTCCAGTGTTACCTGTATAACCAGATGTGACAGAGCGGAAAAGCAGGAGGCCAGGGGATCTAAAAGCATGAGATGAAGGGCTAGTTGAAATCCTTTGGTACGTTTTTCTGTGAAAGCTGGAATAACACAACAGAGCACGAATGATCCTTCTGCTAACCTTACTCCAGAACCAAGCTGACTCCTACCTGCCATCTCAGCAAAAAGGCAGATTACTTTGGCTAGATACACACTAAGGTCCTTGGAGAGCTCATTGCTGCAGTACCTACGTGAGAGGAGTCTTGCTGCTGAGTGGAATTCTCATCCCTAAGTTAGGATTTTACTCTTTCCCCATATAAATGCCTTTTTTGGCAAGATGTAGATATTCTGTGGACAAGGCTACTTTGACTCCTTCCAATAAAGTTCATTTTTTAAAGTGACAGGGCAAAAAAGGAGAAAACATGACCTTCTAGCCTGAGATTTACTAGTTATTTTCTGGTAAGGATACTTTTTGAAGGATGATATGGTGTCCAGTTGCTGATTCAAATGGTGTTGAAGTACTCCCTCTAGCCTAGAGACTATTTGCTTGTTCATATAAAGAGTGAACCCTCTGTGATCTTGGCTTCTGGCTGGTTAGAAAATGCCCTCAGGAAGATGGAGGTGAAAGTTCAGCTACAGGAATAAAGGGGGGAATTGGGATTCTTGAGCGAGGGCTCTTAACACTCAGCTAGGAGGTAAGAGAAAATAATTATGCTTTCTCTGATCACCCTAATTTCTGGGATGTGGTAGAACTTAGGTTCCTACCTAGTGAACACCATGCTACTTCTGGATTTAAACAGAGGACGGAGCCTAGGCACCTGGGAAACTGAGTCAACTAAGAAGTATGAGTGCAGGATTATACAACAGCAGACTGAACTGGGATTTTGATGTTCTGCATTTTGGATCACAGTAGGTATCCATCCAATTAGTAAGGATTTAAGTATCTAATTCCTCTTGTGACCTGGCCTTCCCATCCCACATCATGTAACTGTGCTTTGGCCTCATGAAGCATAGATCCTTGATGGTCTGTCTAGTGTGGCATCGAAGACCGTATCCCTGAGGTGATAAAGTTAATGAAGAAATGTGTAAGCAACAGCTCTTTTACCGCTGTTGAATTTCATCAACCTGTCTCACAAGAGCCCTTTATCACCTCACAGGATGAGTCCTGTAACTTTCCTAAAGGCTTGGGCAGTGTCAGCTTTCCACGTGACTACCTGCGACTTGGAACACTTTCGCCACCTCATATCCAAGTGCTGAGGAAGAGCTGCAGCCCTCACAAATACTGAAGACAGTTCGCTAAAGAGGCTGCAATAGTCAGAGCAGTGATGCGATAAATCAGTAAGTGATGTTGTCTCTTTTTGTTTTTCAGAGCGACCTGGAGCTCATGCCGTAGCGCTATTCTCCAGATGGCTTTCCGCGGCATCGTCTTCCGTAACACACCAGTGAGCCACGAGACTGAGACAGAAATTCCAGTGTGGGGAGGGTGTGAGTCATGGGATGGTGAGTGAAAGAAACAGCAGGATAAAAATAACAGAGCACAGTATGATGCAGAATATTAATCTCTCACCCTGTGTTATCCTAGCTTGTATTACATATACTACTATGTTATACCGTAGATGCTCTACTGCTCAAAGCAGATCTCTCCATGCTACTCTGAAAGATTATGGCTCGGGATGCCAGATTGCAGGGACTTCTAGGACTTGTGCCTTTAAGTTGGCTGAAAATTCTTAATCAAGAAGTTCCTGCAATAAAAAATATGTAATCAAAGAGTATCAAAATGCCACTTCTGCAACATTCATATTTTTTATATTTTATATGAAAACATCAAGTTCAGTTAATTTAACAACAATTGAATAAATTTATTTATTCAAAAATTAAAATTATATCTATTTTAAAAAGTCGCTCTCTTTTTCCAACCTTCCTTTTTTTCTTCTTCCTTCAGGAGGAGAAAAGAAAGAAGTATAAAAATACCATGAAAAACTGACACAAAAATTAACTTTGATTCTAGCTAACATGACTCAGTAGAAAAAAAGTAGAAAAAGTAGAATCAGTAAAATCAGAAGAAAAGCCAGGTATTTTATTTTGAAATGTGAATCCCTATTTTTCTACTCAAATCTGCCATTCTGTCCTGGCTGAGCTTCGTTCTGAGATCACTCACAACAAAATCAGGAGCACTTCTAGGGAGCTATTGTTTTCAGCTCAGCTAGTTTGAAGTATTTGAGTAAAGCATCTAACCCAGTCACCTTGACATCTCCTGTAATCACTGGAGCAAGACAGTGATCTTCAGAGAGCTATTCAGAGCTTAGGAAGCCTATTACCATGTTATTTTTCAATTCAGTCAGGAATCTGGGCATCATAAAGACAGCAGGAGCTTTTCCTTTAACTTCAAAGGGTGCCAGCTCTGGCATTGAGTCTTCACTGCAGATTAACACATAGACAGCTCTTTTGATAGAGACTGTCTTTGTTATTTGGGAGTGGGAAGAAATGTTTATTTTATTTCACACAGATTCAGTTCAAAATCTTTCAAATGGATTTTGCTTTGTTGTGGTTTTTTGTTTTTTTTTTTATCTAAGTCACCTTTGGGCTTTGTCAGGACTGTGGAAAACTTTGTCAAAACTGGGGAACATACAAACAACTGACGGGACAACCTTCTGTGACAAGCAGTGAGGTGGCTGTGTGGTCCCCGTGCTGTAGCACTCCGAATGTGAAGAACCAACCTTTGCAGGGCTCTCCCTCCTCTTTGCCCTTTCAGGCCTGCCTGATGAAGTGAAGCATTTGCGCACACACTGAAAAAAAAGATGCCGTTTAATCATGATTGATTTAAGGTCACTTGATTTAAGGCAGGCGTGTGTGTAAAGTAGTATGGTTTAGGTTTGCAGTTATGGTCAGAATACTCTGTGCTCCCTTTCAGACCCTGTTGAAACCAATTTCTTTGATTCCACTAAGTTGAAACCACTTTGAAATATCCCTTTTTTTCTTCTTAATATTTTTCTATTTTCTCTTACAAAGTCTGCCTGGGAAGCTACTTGGCAATATCTTTTCTGGTTTTTAAATACTGCTCTTAAGCAATCTTCTGTTATTTTTTACGTTTATATTTCCATCTATTTAACTTATTCTTGTATATCAAGTCTCTTTATTTTCCAATACGTAAAGAAAAAAACACTTATTTTTGAAGTTATACAAAAATGGAAGTCATTGTAATCATGATTTGATATCCTTGGAACACATTTTATTTACTATTCAATAGCAACTGTTTTTATTAGGACATTGTTTGAACGTAACTTTAAGCCCAATAAAGTTCCAGGGCTAATCTCCTGGGAGAGGATATTTATGGTCCTTATTTTCAGAGAGGGAGAGTGGAAGTAGAAAAAGGCTTAAGTATTTAGGCCTCGGTTCAACTCTGAAGTCAGGGGAAATCTGTCCATTGCAAATAGACTTTTGAGCCGTTGAAGTAGTTAGTTGCATGTGCAAATGCCCAGCACGAAGGGGTAGTTGCGTTCAGTGTACTCATCGTGAGCAGAAACATAGGCCTCGGATTGTGTATATTACTGCAGGGGAACTGACCTATTTTTCTGGAGAGAAAAAAACATACCATAAAAATCTAATTTGCAAGAACTGTAAGAGTGTAAACAATACTGTTTTTCTCTAGGATATTTGGTTATGCAAACAAATTGATGAAGAAGACTTTTCCAGCAGGAAAGCCACTGATGGTGCTTGGTGTCACTCAATTAATATTAACGCCCTTGAAAGGAAAGTGAAATAATGGTGCATCTTTCACTCGGTTCTGAGCCATAATTCTGTATCCAGTGTGGAGCCTAATGATTTGCTCTTGATATTTACTGTAGCTTTTTGCATTACAGAAGTCTGATTGCTTTCCTCCTGCGGACACCGACCGTTAGGAAGACACTGCTGCAGAGACTGAAACCAAACCCATTTATTCCTCGTTCTCAAGTCATCTTGGGTTAGAAGTTGCCGAAAAATTTTTTCCTGGATAAATGACTGTGATGTCCCCATCAAGCATACTTTCTCAGTGAGTTGGATTTCTTCATTCAAATTGCTGCAAATCTGTTCTGCGTAGAGGTTTCTCTCATAGAGGAATTGTTCAGCACCACAAAAGGAGTGTGCAGGGGTCCCATAAAAGTTTAAATGCTTTGAACTCACTCCCAGGCACAAGACGAGTTTACTGCTTGAGGTTTTGTTTGGAAATAAATGAGTTCTTGTCATAGATTGGGCATCTTCTACCATGGTTCTTACATGTCAAAATATCTCATCATTCTGGAATAAGAGACACGTATTTGTTCTTTTTCTTTTATTGGCATTCATCTTTGTTTATTTATTTTGTATTCTTGAGATGTGTTGCATCTCTGGAGTTTGTATTTCTACTTTTAACATAAAAATGCTGTACATACAAGTCTAGAATGCATCTGAAGATTAGTCTAATTTTTCATGTGACTTTGACTTGAACATTTTTCTGTTTATGTTTATATTGCTATTTCAAGAATGTGCATTACCTGTATTCTTTATGCCTTTTTCCCATCTATAACTCAATAAAATTATGTCCCCATTCTGCAGAACCTTATAACATGTGCATATCAGTGATACCAGTTTTTGAATAATAATGACTGATAACTGTAAATGGGTTAATCTATATCTAATCTATTTCTATCTGTCACAGCCTGAATTTCTTCTGATGTGGGATTTGAGATGGTGAAAAAATTACCAGTGAGCGGTAAGCTTAGCTCAGGAATAATTCTTCATAAGGCTATTTGAACTTGAAAAGTAGATTTCTCTGTTCCCTGAAGGTGTATGTTCTTTATTTCAGTTCTCACCATGGCTAACTTTAGAACTGGTATTAGTCATGTAAGTCAATGGGGCGTTACCCATTTCATCAGGCTGCACGTGTCTTTTCTGTCACTACAGCTCAGGGATAAAGAAGTCATTGCAATATGTCCTTTGTCACAGAATATGCAACTTTCTAAGGAGTGCTAGCTTAACCTTTCAGAGCTCCCAGCCATTGTATGATTAAGAAGGAATATAGCCCAGGAGATCTGCCACTGGCCTGGAACAGCAAAGGCTTGGGTTATGTTGAAAGGTCTGCCATGAGTTTTCTGTGGGAGAAAAGGTGTATTAGGTGAGTTCCAAGTCTATGGCTCTCATTGGAAGCTAACAGATACTAATTTGAGTACAACACCTAACATTTCTGTGAGAATCCACATCCTGCTGACTTTTTCACGGAGCCTACATTTGAGGCAGAGCACAGACAAAACCAATGTCTTCTGATGAACGGCTGTTCAGTGAATGATCCTAGCGAGCACCAAAGCAGCAGATCCAAGGGATGGCGGTTGTTTTGCTCCACCATTCGAAGTTAAGGCAAAAGAGAAATCTCTGAGAAGTTTGTGTGAGGACAGTACTTTCCTGTGCTACTTTTTGAACCGAATGCTGTAGGACCTGGTTCTGCCTTTTCAGTCTGTAAGGCAAATTCTCATCTGGCGTGAACTAGCCTAATTTCTTTGACATTAGTGGGGCTCTTCTCATTTATACCCACTGAAAATCTGAGAGATTAGCTGCATTTAAATGAAACTTGTTTGTATGAAGCACAACCTTTTTAAAGGAATTTGTTACTTTTTTAATCCTCTCCAGTAAGGAAAAGAAAACAGTAACTTGACCTGGGGAATCTGTGGGCTGATGCAAGCCTTAGGCCTTTAACTGTTGGATCTTCACCCTTGCCATGTGAATATTCAAGTTCTTTACAACTCCCTTGATTTTCTGTGCTTTCTTCTCTTTTGTAGTGGGTAGATCTAGCGAGGTGCTCAATTCTGTGCTTAAGCGTAGCCCTAGATGACATGAACAGACTGCATAAATGCACAAATGGATGCAGGACTGCGGCTTTTTGAGTGCCTGGAAATAGGCTTTGATCTTAGAGTGAACTTGTCAAACTTCTGTGGGCTGTGAGCATTCACAGACATTAAAATCCCTCAGAGCAAGGACGTGAAACCTTCTAATGTCTCTTCTGCTTTGTGGAGATTCTGCTTTTCTTGGCATATTTGTTAGAAGATGTTCACTGCCAGGAGAAACTTGAGGCCATTGTACAACAGTAGCTTTTTACTGCTATAATATTCCTTTGGGTCTCCAAAGTTTAGTGAAGTCAATGGGAAATTTTCGATCAGTTTCAGTGTGCTGGGAACATATCTTTGCTGCAAGTAAGACTCCTTCAAATACAGTTACTTGCAAAGCATTCAGAGAGGGAAAGACATTCCTCATCCTTGTCCATTTAATGCTGTATGCCAAGCCTGTGTTCAGGATTTTAAATTGTATAAATTGAAAAGTGCCCCATTTAAATAGAATAAAGTCTGAACCAATTCAGTCTGCTACTCTGTAGGATAGTTGCTACAGCGAAAAGGCAATAGGACCTCCAAGGAGATGTTGGAGGACTGTGAGAGATGACAGTAGTCATGATGACAGGTAACTAGTCTGACTCTATAGACTTACATACATCAATACATATCTTCCTCACTGCACTGTTGACTGCAATTGTATTTTCTCCTGTATGCCAGAATGACAGCTTCTGAGTCCTGTTACATCTTGGAGATATAGTATACACATCTAGACATCTCCAATCAGTAACAAGATATATTCATGTAAACAAACAGCTGGGGCTGGCTTATAATTAGGGTTACTAGTTATAGGACATCTTCTTTCATTTAGGTGAACAACTGCCGCTGTTTTGCCAAAAGCATGTTCATTAATTTCTTTCTAACTTCTCCTTGTCGTCATTAGAGGATAGAAAGCAAGTTTTGATCTCCTGGAGGAGCTTGTTTGCTTTCACAATTTGCTTTTATTAAGTATGGCCAACGGCCTTTCTCTTTATTACCTTTCTTGCTCCATTCTTATGATAAACACGGCTTACAGTCTCCACTGTTCACTGTTCTCACAATCCAAAGATAACACTTCTCTTTATAATTCAGTTAATACAGTAACTTTTGGAGAATTCTGACAAACGCATGGAATTGCAACATATGCACAGTAAAAAAACCCAGGACTTTGTGTCTACTTCTTGTTATGGTAAAGCCAGCAGATCAGAGCCTGGATAGAAATCTTGAAAAAGAAACACTTATCATAGGGTGCAGCCCTCATTTCAGGAAGTCCCCTAAAATTGATTGACTGGGGCCAGGAGGATATGGTCTGATTCTAACATTCCTCCTTAAGTATCTGCCATAGGATGAGTAGATTTTGTTTTGCTCTAGTACGGAATTTCTTGTTCAAGGAAGAAACTGGTAAAGGGATTCAAGCAAAGCATAATGACAAAATGATAACAATTTGAAGAATCATAATCTTAGCGATGTGGGCTGCTCTAGTAGAGGCTGTATGTCTAGATGCATCAATATTTCCATGGTAGACTTGAAAGCCTGCAATGTTGCATGCCGGGATCAAAGCACATAGATAGGTAGCTGAACTGGGTTTACTCATTCTTTGAGAATTAGGAGGTTCTGAGGATGATTTCCACTCTGGGCCGGAATGAAAAGCTAAAACAGCAAATATGTTCATGGTTTTAAAAGCTTATATTTCAGACTGGATGAATCAAATCACTTTGATTCTATTTATCAGCTTTTACTTTACAATAAAAATTCAGTTTGGGTGAAAACATCTTCAACCTGAAAAAGGGAGTTTGCTTAGAAATTGACTCTGTCGCTAACCAGCTCCTGGCTCTGTGCTTGGGCTTTGTGCCTATAATTACAGGAGAAAAGTGCAAGGTGGGCGGGAAACACAACAGAAAAGTCTCCTAATAAGAAGAAAGGTGATAGACTCAAGTCCACAGAGGTGAATGTGGTGCAAAGACCTGGCTGCGATAGGATGTTTAATCATAGGATTCAGATCCATAGACTTGTGAGCGTGTCTGCAGCAAAGAAACCTCGCAGAGCACGTGCCCGCAATATGCCCGGCCAAATCGGCTGCCAACACTCTACTGAACACTGAGTTCATTCATTATTATTGCTGGGTTTTTAGGAGGCAAGATGAGCAAAATCAACATCAATCTCCAACAGATGGGACTAGAGAAGGGCAGCTGCAGGCATACGGTGCACTACATAAGGCATGCAAGCGCACGTGGAATCCTCTGCCCCCGGAGCTCTGGCATTTCCGTTACACAGGCAGTAGGGAAATGCAATTATCTGAATTAACCGTCACTCCACAAATCCCTTTACTTTGTGCTGCCCAGTTGGAAAAATAGGCAGGACTCGGGGAACGCTCTGTACAGAGATGCAATTTGTCACGTGGCAGCAAGGGCAGCGGTGAAAGAGCATATTACTGCCTACGTGAGATGAGCAAGGGCATTCCTGTCAGCCTCCTGCCTTTTCTTTTTTGTTCTTGGTATCTCATTTTATTTTTTACCTTTGGGGCTGAAAAGCTGGTAAATAAGATTACAGCACAGGCATGCAGAAAATAAAATACAGCGGAAACATGTGTAAACAAGATTACTAGGCCAAAACAGTGCCTCTCAGCACATTAATTGCACTGGGGGGGATGTACAGCTGGGGCAGGCCCTGAGGTGTTTTTTGCCTGGGTACAGCAGATGTGGGCAGAAAATACTAATGCAGTGCTCTTGGGAGAGCTCCTCTCATGCCTGTTCATTGGGTGTAGACAAACTGAGGGTGGGAAGGAAGCATAAGGAGTTTGATTTATTTGTTGGGGTTTTTTTTTATTATTCTTTTCCCCCACCCCAGCCCCCTTGAAATCATGTTGGATTTCCACAACTTTAAAAGGATCTCAGCTGTTATTTCACTGTCTTTCACGTGTGTAACCACATACACTTTCTCGCTCTGTAGGCCACAAGGATAGGACATTAGGAGTCGCCTTAGGACGAGAAATCCGATAATGACCAAACGTAGTTTATTGATGATGTGGAGGGGATACTTTTGGGTGGGTTGGTTGTTGTTGATTTAAAATTCTTGAGGTCGTCAACACAGCCCCTGTCTGCCCAGTCAGGTAACCTGTCCTTAGTATGGTCTGAAGTGCCACAAACACTCATCTTCGAGAGCTCTACGCAAGGAAGGGGCCAAGGGAGAATAAAATCAACTTGTGTTTAAAAAAAAACAAAACCACATCACGACGAACCTTCCACCTTTCTGCTTGCTGGCAGAATCTCTGCTCCCTCCCACGCAGCCCCAGCTGGGGAGCCTTTACTTGCAGCAAAAGCTGCTCTGCTTGTGCCAGTCTCTTTCCACTCGCTGCTCCCGCTCATAGGCAGCCGCAGCAGCCCTCTTTTCTGGCTCCAGAGGGGTACCCCGCTTACGTAATTTGCAGAAGGCAAAGGAGGAAAACCTTTATTTGGTGCTAGATGGAGTCGGGGTGATCTTCCCAGCTGCAGAGATTAACGGGTGCGGTTGGGCAGTGAGCATCCCACTTCACTTGCAGGTTGGAGTAAATCTGTCTCACCCATAAAGTCAAGGCAGAGGAGCTCTGTGCTCCTGTGCTTCTGGGTTTAAAAATGCCTTCCAGGCTATAGTTGAACCTGGTGTTTTGAGTGAAGCTAAATTAATGCGTTATGAGGATGCTGGCCACGTGGGAGCTTTGTTGCATGTGACTGGCAAAATCTGGTCTCCTTTGGCAGCGGAAGGATCAGCGCTGCTGCAGAGGGGTCCTCTAGTGAGAATGACCCCTTATTCCCCTCTCTGTCAACCAGGGGAAGGAGAAACTCTTGATGAACCATGCCAAGTCCCGGCTGAGTCAAGGGCCCTTAGTTTCTATCCCTAGTGAGTAAAGCTTTAAGTAGCTTCTGGGAAGAAAAGGGGGTAGAAGGCAGGAATTAATTTTCCTCTGGTAACCCTGGGGTCTGCCCATTCCCACCCATCAGTGAAATGCATGCTGGTGTGGAAGTTAGAAACAGATGTGTGCTCGTTAATGAAGTGCAAGTGACTGCTGCTCTTCTCGCTTACGAAGCACAGCAGAGCGCTTGCTTTTGTGCCACAGGCAAGCCTCCAGTCCGAATGGCGACTCTGAAGCTCCAGTAAGGCTGCTAGAGAAGAAGTGTCAAGGAATGAGCTGAGCAGCCTTTGGGAACTGAAGGGGTGGCAGCAGCTTCACTGCTGTTTATATGTTGCTAAGATCTATTGTATAAATGGATCACAGCTATGGTTCCTCAGCTGCAGAGAGGTTACAGAGCTCTGGGAAGGATAACCAGTAACTGGGATTAACTTAAACAAGATCACTCACTGAAAGAAGAAATGCAAAATGCCGTTTTGAGAAGAGCATGCTCCTGAAGTGTAAAAAAGATGGAAAGCTGACCACATTGCCAGATGTCTCTTATTTACTTTCCTGTGAACTCACCAAAGTACTTAGAAACCTGTTTTTCTTCACATGGTTCTGTGATTCACCATTTTGTAGAGCTGGAGGTTTTAATGACTTATTAACATGGATTGTTGGGTAACTGTGTGGTAAGAGGGTTATTGTAGCCATTTTGAAAGAGCTTTAAGGTTTTAGAAGTTGACCAGATATGAGTGACAGAAAAAGACACATGTGACTTAGGTGGGCAGGGGCATTTCATGCTATTGAGTTACAAACAGAAGCTCCCTCAAGCTTTACAATCTTCTGCAAGAGTTTGGAGCTGAGATATCTGTACAAGCAACTCATCGGAGAGTCACAAACAAGACTGTGGGAAAAAAAAATCCCATCTGTCACTGGAGAATTCTCACACAACAACCTGATTACGCTGTTTGCTAGAATTCATTACCCTGATATTCCATGAGTTTCTTACAACTCTTTCTCTGATTTTCTCTTTACAGCTCAGGCTGAAAGGCAAATAGCATGTAAGAGCAAACCCTTTCCTATCTGATTACAGAAAGAATTGCCTCTGTTCAGCGGTGCATCATGAGAAAAGTGTACTAGAGAACAAAACTCTCCCATCAGAGCCCTCGCGATGCCATTCTCCATCCTACGCTGTGCATACCTGGGTCCCACTGGCACTGCCTGGCTATGCCGGTGGAGAATTCCCAGGCTCAGCATCCCACCCAGGGGAGCTGCTGGGTTGCGTCGGCTTTGCTTGATTTTTCCGTGCCCTTCGTGTTTCATCAGTGTGACAAAAAAAGCAGTCTGCTCCCGGCATGTATTTGTTACGCAGACATAGAGGAAAGAATAAAGATCTTTAAATGTTGAGGGACATATTTTTCTCCTTAGCTTTTTCTGGCCTGCTTTGCCAAACTGGCACTCCCAGGTCAGCCTCTCTTGGAAATCTCCACAAATAAAGCCTGTACTGAAAACCTTCAAAATACAAATAACCATAAAGATAATGAGTCCAACAGTTCATAGCTGACCAAACTTTTCTTCACTTAAATTGGGGTTTTCTTAGGCAAGGTTTGGCATCCTGGAAGAGAAAACTCTAATAGCTAAATAATTTTAAAATTTATCTTTTTTTTTTTTAAGTCTGTTTAAAGCATTTTAATGCACCAGGATGCAGTTTGCAACACACATGTAGAAGCAGCTTTTATCACTTACTGTTGATCATCTAACAGGTTTTCTGTGTGGAATATGAACAGGAGCTGATGGGAAAAAGAAAGGGACAGGCAACAGTTAATGCTAGTTTTTAAAACTAGTAATCCAGGTTAGTGCAGCTAAGTAAATGTGACAGCTAAAACTCTGACTTCCCTGACTCTGTCTATATGAATTGCTGGTAAAACAAAATATCTTGCCTTCCACTGAGATGAACACTTAACCTATTATAGTGGTGTATGTCCTGAAGAACTCCATGGTGAGCATTGCCATTCTCTGGATTTGCACTGGTGCAAGTAAGAATAGAAAATCCCTCTCACAACTTTCTTTATGCATGATACAAGGAGATTCCAAGAATAAAATCTAGCTAATTATCTCCTGACCCACCCTCCAAAAAATGAAGCTCAGGCCTAAAAGGGTCTTGACCTTTGTGGTTGTCTAGTTTATAAACTGATCATTTTTATTATGGTTCTCCTAGTGTTCAGGGTAGGCACAAGGGAAAAGTCTTTCAAAAGTCATCCTCCTGAGAGCTATAATCTAAGTGAAAGCAGGAACACATGAAAGAGTGTGAATGGGATATAGGATAATAATAGATTCTTTTACCAAGACTGAAGACCAAGAAGTTGAGATGGCTGATAAGCAGGTGAATCAGGTGAAAATGAGGTAAGAAAGTTCTCTTCTTCTCCCCTTGGACGCAGAGACATGGCAGATCTATTCTGAAGAAGGTGCTTTGATTAAATTGAAGCTATTTTCAGGCTACGTAACACTTCCCTTTCTCTGTGTAGAAGTGAGCACCAAAAATAGCACGATCCATCTTACCAAATAAATGTACCAAATTCCTAAAGGGATAGGTTACTCTAGAGGCTGCTAACAGCCTTGTAAAGAAGATATGAAAGGCTTGGAGAAGAGGGCTTATAGAAGGTTGTACGGTGGGGAAGGAAGTAATAGGGAAAAACTAAAAAAAAAAAAAAAAGGAAAAAAAAGTAATCGAAACCCCCAAAATTCAGTGCAAGGAACTGCAGTGCATCATGGGTGTCTCCCATAGAAAGTAGTCAAGTACCTAACTGTGAATTTCAAAAACAGGCAAATGATGTTTAATACTGCAGTTCACAGATGATGTTACAAGGCCAGTGAGATCCCTTCTCTCAGCCTGTTAACATAAAGGCAGTGTGGGCTTGTGGGTGCCTTGAAGGCCAGCAAGCAGACTGTTGAATCAGCCTTACCTTCTCCTGTATTGATACCAAAGCTGTAAAACAGTTCTTATTAAGTGTATGTGTAAGTATCACAGGCTTGGTGGTTGGAAGGGTGATCTGGAGATCTGGACTTCAGCTTCAAAGCAGGACCCCTGTCACTGGGGGATTAAATCAGCTGCAGGTGCCTCCACCCAGGTCTTGAAAACCTCTGAGGGTGGAGTTTCAATTGCTCTGCTGGGGCACCCGCTCCGGGGCTGTGTTACCTCTTGGTGAAACACTTCTTGATGACCAGCTTGAACCTCCCAAGAGCTAAGTAGGTATGGGTCGAAGTGAAAAATCACACCGGATTTCTGTTTCTCTAAACTTTGTTCAATTCTAGGGTTTAAGGCTGCTCTTTCAAACCCTGCAGAAGTTCAGTTTTCCATAGCATCAATCTATTTCAACCTAATTTCCCACCATGCTGCCATAGTAATTATCCTTGTCATGAGGTGCTCTGAATCAGACAGCGTTATGGTCTCTCTGCTTTGTGCTGAAAATGCAGCTTCGCTAGTCGCAGAACAACACATGCAAGAGAAGTGGAAAGGGGGAAAACTTGCACCAACTAGTATTCCGAAGCCAATCTCCTCAGCACAACTTTCGGAACAAAAGCCTGATGTCCAAGATATCTAGGGCTTCGTGGCTATTAGGGGAGGTGTTTCCTAGAAAGGACTTTCTGTGCACAAAGACAAATACAGAAATGCTCATTCATTAGCCTGCATTTTTTGAGTGAAACCATCTGTTACCTATTTCAAACATACTAGTGCGTATCAATGAACAAACACTCAAAGCTGTAGCACGCGTGGTGTCTGCCTACGAAAAGGTCTTGCCTAGGTCTCAGTATATATTTAAGTAAGTGCACATCAGCTACCTAGTGCACACTGTCTTGTGATCCTACATCTGCCATCGTAGCCTTCTGGCTTTTAAAATACGGTGGCCAACAAGAGGTAACGCGGAGTTGCATACACAACGCTGGGATTTATCGCAACAGACTGTGTTAGGAGAAAAGTTACAGCTAATGAACTGATCTCAGTGAATTAAAAGGCTGATGCTGACACATCTTTCTTTCATAGCGTGGATTGATGTCATCAGCCTTTTCCTTTCAGTGAAATGCCTGAGTACAAGTGATATTGGTACCTCTGAACTGGATTCTGCTGGTAATATCTCAAGTGAAAAAGCCATAGGATGTACAGAAAGTTTCCATAAATCTATTGTCTCAAGTAGCCATGTTATTGAGAGCAGTTTTCATGACATTTTCCTGAAAGAAATTGCAAAAAGCAGCCTCACTCAAGGGCCACATTACCAATGTAACCACTTTTTAAGAGAGTCTAGAAATAGTGTAAAGACTTCAGCTCTATTCCAACATAAATTTCTGATCTTGAGCCACACCACAGTGTGTGTGACCGAAAACGCAAACTGTTTCAGAAAGACTTTCGGCTTTCTCCTGGTGTGGACTGATGCATAATAGTTGTTCATAGGCAGTCACTTTTGGTATCACTTGGGAAATTCTTGCTTCTCATATTTTGATTTTCCCCCTTATATTTTGTCCCAAATTTAGAACAGAAGTCAAAACACTTAATGAAAGGAATTGAAAGTTTTCAAAGCTCAAACTGAAATGGTTTATAAGCTAGCAATTTGTTTCATAACTGAAATGAGACAAAGAGTGCCATGAACAGAATATGTACGAAATTATGGTTACACTTAAATAATCTTATTTCTATTAAGTGTCATAGAAATCAGGTAAGAAGGTGAAACAAAGCTTACTGTTATGTAGGCTGAAACACCTCCATTCACCCAAACCATGTTATCCAGCAGAACATTCTTCTAATTTTTTCCACTAGCTCCTTTTCTGCTCAAAATTGCATGACACATCTTCCATTTGCCAGGAAATTAAAGTGGAAACTACAGTGATGATCAAGACAGAAACTGAGAGTAAATAAGGTCTGCATTTATTCTACTGTGGAAGATGATCTGGTCTGATGTGTGTGGTCAGCTTTCTGTGGCTTACATCCAGGAGCCCCATCAGCCTCTTTTAGCTTTCCTCTGTCCTTGTAGTCTCAAAGCACCTCCAGCAATTCATTGGAAACCATAGAAAAACAGGTCCTGCACTGAACATGGTGATCTAACTCTGTGCTGGAAGAGTGATGTGGAAATATGAAGAATAATCTGTGAGGAGAGTAATCTCATATTTCTGATCTCCATTCTGGGAATAACATAATTCCCTTCCAGTGGTACAGCTCCCCAGATACCCTAAATTAGAGTGAATAAACATCCCATATCTCAAAGTGTGTTTGTCAATGCAATAATACAAGGAGGAAAAGTATGAAGCAGCTGAGACTTGTGGTAGAGTTAAGAATAATGAATAGGATTTAAAAAATACCAGCCCTACTGAGGTAACAGCTCTGGTGTGCTTCACCCTAGTATTACAGCCCTTGTGTTTGTGTCTCTATTGCTGGAAAGCTTAATGGGGGATAAGTTTTCTATACTTGAAATTTTTTTTTGATATTTCAGATATGACAGAAAATAACTCAGGGAAATAATAGAATTTCGTTTAAGTAGCACTGATCCAATTTGGGCCTCATGTTGTTCTGAGTTCTAACAAGTCAGAATAATTATCTTGATCACAAAAAAAGCAACAGAAATGCCTTTACTATACATAGATTAAGATAAAATGGTGTGATTGCATCTTATTCCCTTATGTAGATTAAGGTAAGAACAGTCTGGCACCAGGACAGTGTTCTGATAGCGAACACTCTTTATGCAGACACTCCCACCTGCAGAAGTTCCAACCTTCCCAAAAACCTAGTCTTTGATCTTTGGTAAATTAGGGAAGATTTTCTGCCCTAATCCTTCTTAGCGTCCTTAAAAATTTTTTTTTTCCTTTTGATTGTAGTTATTTATCCTTTCCTCTTAAAATGTAAGGAAACACATTTTCTTGGTTTTAATCTGCATAATCACTGATTGCGTATGTTGTCATATTATTGTATCCCATAAAGTTTCCCTGTCTCTGTGGATTGTTCTTTATCTACTCATTGTATTTCACACCTAGATGTCTAAGAAAATAATATTTATATCTATTGCTGTGAAACTTTGAATGATTGTGGTTCCCTATGAATGTCTGGTGGTCAAGGTGGCCCAATAACAATTTTTTTTTTCACACAGGATTCAATTTAGATTGTCTTCCACCCTAACACTTACCTGAAGGTATGCAAATATGAAATTAGTGTGAAACACTACGAAGTTGCACTCTATCTGTGTAAGTGTGAATAAATGCACAAAGTAAGGAACAGTGGAAAAACTTCTCTCTTCTCTTTGTCACACTTGGAGAAGTTTAAGTGCTGGTCTTCAGATAAGTTAGTCCAGTTCACGTCAGGTGAGTGGGAGAAGATTCTAGGCCAAAGAGGTTGAACTGATCACAACATGAAGAAAACTTGACCTGACAAAACCAAAATCTGCCCTTACATTAGCTGCAGGATCAGTGACCTCAGTGGCTCTTTCCCCTTTCTCTCCAGTGATTTGCTTCATGCACCATGAAATGTGCATTAGTTTGACAGCCAGCAGAGCACTGAAAGATGGAAAATGAATATTAAAAATGTAAAGTTCTTGACTCATTGAGTTGATCTGGCAAAGTAGATGTGTTTTGTCATGTATGTTCTTTAAACTCGAAAACCATGAAATTACTTTAGGAAGACTGTGTCAAAAAGAGATCTGTTTAGATCCCTAATCAGCCCTTTAATTTCTGATTTCTTTCCTTTCTCTCTTGTCTGCTGTCCTTTGCTAGCAGAACACTATTAACCAGAAGTCAGATGCTTGAAACAGCTCAAAGCATTCGGCGTTTGCAGTCGAAACTTTGCTTCTGATCACTTGCAGTCAATGCTGTTTGCTCCTTGTCTTGCTTGAAGATAAAAGATTTTTCTAAAAGCAGCTGCCTGGCTAAGAACAGAACGTGGAGAGCTGAAATTCCAGGGATTAAATCGGATTTTCCCATGCAAGAGCACGTATACGGTGAAATACATGCCATTCTGTTTACTCGTCTATAGAGTCCAGTGAAGACAGCTTCAAAAGCTCTCAGAGAGCTCACATACCAGGAGAAGTTACTTCTCACTGTTGAATCCATACTAAATTTATCTCAATTCCAGAGCAGCAGTTTATAGTGCTATAGTTTATAGCAGTTTATATTTTAAAAAAGAACCTTCTTTCCTTGCTTTCCGAGTCTTAAGTTTCACTTGGGAAACTTCTCTCAACAGCTCTGGGTTTTTTTTTTCTCTTTCAAGTGAAATCACGAGCTGCTGAAAGGTCCCAATTTAAGTTCTGTGGGATGGCAGGGCCCCTCAAATCGTCTCTGCAGAAATGACTCTTGGCAAAGGACACACGCCTGCTCTTTTCTTTGATTTCCTCTCTGAGGGTGAAATTCCCACCACAAGGACAGCCATGGGCTGGAGAGGGAAGGTACTATGTAGTCCTGGAAGACAAACAGTCAAAACATTAGTAAGCTTAACTCAAGTGATGGGAGGGAATACAGAGCTGAATGGGTACGTGAAGGCACTAGGTAGGGGTACAAGTTGTGGGGATACAATGAGAAAGGCAGGCAAAAAGAAGAGTATGGGGGACATTGTCCTCTACTCTGTGAAAGACTCCATGTAGTCAGTGGATGTCACGGAAAGGAAATTTGCCTGGGTACAGGATATAAAAAATAATTAGGAAGAGGCCCCATAGTCAGATAACATCATTATAGGAAATATTCTGGAACGACTGCTCTGAAGCATTTTCATTGCCCAGTGAAATAGGTGTAAGATATATGGAGGATTTGTAATCATGGAGGTTTCTCATCATTCTCAGACTGTCAAGCTGAGTATAGAGAAAGGAACCTGCAATCAGACTGAGTATGCAACTGGGCTGATATCTTTCTGATATGCTGTTTTGAGGGCGTTTTTTGTTATTTTAAATAGTTGTCAAATTTATTTTGTAAAATGGGCACCCAGTAGTAATAGCTGGAATGCAAAATGGCTCTGTTTGTTTTCCTCCAATTTGTCCTCTGAGACTTAAGTCTGAAATCAGATCACTGTAAGTGGACCTTTTTGGCCCATGTAGGTTCACATTGTTCTCTCTTCCTCCAAGTCCACTGACTTTGATGGATTTATAGAAGCAGGTGCCAAGAATATAACAGGTATAGGTCAAAGGTCTTAATTTTCAAACATGTGATGTTTCAATGTGTAGAGCAGTTCTGGTGGTTCTGCAATGCTAGCAAACTTGGGTTTAATTATAAATTTTAAAATAAATGATTTATTTAAAAAGTATTGCCAATAGCTTCTCCCTGAAAACAAAACAAAGGGATTCTTTCATTTCTGCTGAAGACTCTAAGAAACACCTGTAGGTTTTAGGGATGTGGATAGATTTCATACCGATACCCATTCTGATAAGTAGGTCTGTCCAACTCATGTCTGAGCTGAGTGGGAGTTCTTGAACATCATGGTAGGAGATGTGCGTACATATATAGCGTAAGTGCCAACAAACTATCCAGTAGAGCATGTGTAAAATACATTGGTAACATGATGTCAGTAGGTACATGGTTAAAGATCACCAGCTCTAGTGCATGTTTTGGTCTGTATGACATTGCAGAACAAAAACATTATTCATAAAGTTGATGTAAGAAGTGCAGTGGAAGTGCAACCATTTATTTCAAATCCTGTTCCCAGCTCTGTAATGACAGAAAATATTTCTTCATTGCAGTCCTGAATAGTGAACTTTGAGTAAAAGGAGGAGCGAAGATTTGTAGATCTGTGTACAAGCACTTCTTTCTTGGGAGAACCACTCCACCTCTGAGATTTGCAGCTGAGTAAGGAAGGGTGAGAGTCATGAGTCAGCTTAATCAAGAGAAGCAGAGACAGCAGAAGAGGTGCAAGCAGTTTAGGGAGCCACACTGGAATTCAAGGTAACCTTTTCAAGTCTGGAAAAAAAGACCAAAAAATTAGGGTGTAATTCAGCAAGGAAATGTGTGTGGACTTAAACTCATATAGTTGCAAATTTTAATCTAAACGCAAGCTGGGAAATGACTGGTGAAACAATGTTTCTGTAGAAAAGGACCAAAGGGTTACACTTGGGTGCAAATTGACCATTAATCTGCAAAATCATAATACAATAGAAAAATCTACAGTTACCCTGGGGTGTATAACTATGTTGAATGAGATATCCTTGAAATAATCCTTCCTTTGTCCTGAGCATAAACATGATCTTGGCTGGCATGCTCTGTCTACAGGTCAAGGAAAATGAACACAGATTGGAGGAAGTCCTGATGTGAGGAACAAGAAAGGCTCAGAAAGCGTGCCTTCTGGGCCAGAATGAAAGCTGGGTTTGCTTAGTTTGGAGAGGAGGATTGTGTGGAGAGTTTTGGTTACAGGCAAAGAGGAGGATAACATTGTTTTGGGGTATTTTGGAAGTGGGATGAATGCTGGAAGACATTTGTGAATGGAAGCAAGACTAGCAGAGGAACACCAAGGTGATTCGTGATGTAGGAGGAGAGGATGAGGGAGCTGGGTTTGTTCAGCTGAGAGAAGAAAAAGCTAAGAGGGCTATTATTGCTTATCTCCTATTACCTCCTGGGTGGTTACAGAGAACAGAGGGTCACATTCTTCTTTCTCTGAGATGCACAGTGATAGGCTAAGGGGCAGCAGACATAGTTTACAGCAAAGAAAATTCCAACTAGATATGAGAAAAGGCTCATAATGAAACCCATCAAACAGTGGAAGAAGTTGTCCAAAGAAACTGTGAAATTTTTCAAAGATCAACTGGAGAAAGCCCTGAGAAACTTGATCTAGCTTTTAAATTACGCCTGTTTTGAGCAGAAAGTTAGACTATAGACTTCCAGAAGTCCCTTCCCGCCTAAATATTTCTGTGATTTTATGAAAAGAAATTCAGGTTAGAAATCAGGTGTCCTTTTTTTAATGGCAAGAATAGGAAGAGCCTGAAATAGACTGTGTGGGAACAGTGAGGTGTCTCAACTGCCAGAGGTTTCCAAGAACAGGGTAGACTAACACCTATCAAGAGTAGTCTGGAAAGAGTAGTTCCTAATTCAGAACAGAAAAATGGTCTAGATGATATCTTAGAGTCCCTTTCAGCTTTGTTGTCTCTAATTCCCTGAAAAAGGCAGTAAGGGTGTGTTTATGCAAACCCTCAAAGCTTTGGCTCTCTCTTTTGTTTATCTATTTGTCCTAGCTATAGAAAAGAATGGCAAAAATAGTTTCTGGACTGAAGTAGTGAATACCTTGTAGTGACACCATACATTTCATTGGATCTCAGATATGTGGATCGAATCATAAATGTTCAGTCACTGAGTACCTTTAAATCCTCAGCTGCAGGAATTAAGCTACAAGAGGGGACACCTCCAGCTTTTCCTTGCTTATGTTCAAAAGACCTTCCTGTCTTTAGAGAACATGTCGACTGTATGAATGGAACAATCTAAGAAGGCAGAATGCAAACCCCATCATTTCCTCTAGTTGGGGTTAACAGTAGCAGGAGGGATGGGAACAGCAAGATTCAAGAAGCAGGTTTGTATTGTGTTAATTAATTACTGTAACAATGCCAGTCCTCAGAAGAGGAAAGAGCTTGTCATCTGCCACCATATCGTAACACACAGGGTTAATGGTATGTACCAGAGGTACATTTGCTTCCAATAGGATTTGTCCAGTGACACCTGTTTGTGTGTGTTTAAAAAAAGTGCCTCAATACCTAGGGTCACCCTGGTGTTCCAGGAGGAAAACAAAACAAAATTCTGGTTGAAACTATATCAGAATGCTGCAGACTGTGTGGGAGATGTTGCCTATTAAAGCCAGAAAAAAAGATAAGATTGAAATCACGTGAGGATTGCCTGAACTGCTCCCCTACCCCTGCATGCTGTCCCATGTGCTAGAAGAATAAAGCAAGATAACTGATTGACAATGCAGCTTCATTCATTCATTTTAAAAGGAAATAATGCCCTGTTAGATTCTTGCTAGCTTGCATTTAAATAATAAATACTTACAGTCTCAAGATCTTAAGGGCTGCAATCTTCTGTACAGAGGAAACCATCTTTAGTGATGAAAAGAAACACTTTATTCACGAATCTTCCTGTATGTTCCAGAAAATTAAGGTTTGAGGAGTGGAGTTGCGGGGGTGAGTTCTTCTCCTGGGAGAGGAGATTCAACAAAAATCACTTCAAGTAGTTTCACTAAAAATTATTTGTCTTTTTCTGGATCAGTAGCTTGCAGGCAGATTGCCTATTACTTTTGCAGAAAATTAACAGCTTGTTTTAACAGCTCTCCATTATGCAATCTTTTTGTATCCATCTCCTCTTGTGCTGTTCCCAATTTCACAGGGGCTATATAGTGTCAAAGCAATGTTTTCTCTGCTGCCAGATTATGTGCAAGTTCTACTGTGGTTCAGTGCCAAGCGTTCTTCACTTCAGGGTGAGGAAGGCAGACTCTCATCTGGGATTTATTCTTATTCCACTTCTTTTGTGCACTTGAGATGAAAGACTTTTGAAATTAAATTGAGAAATTGTGTATCGGAAGAAATCAGGCAATTCTGGGCTAACTTGGGTCTAATATATGTTTTTATCATATAATGTTTGATCTAATGATACACAAGTAGAGTATCACACTGTAAGTGGCCCTACAGGGAGACTTTTCCTGAGTGAGGCTTTAATCTGTTTCCTGAGGGTTTTTATGGGTTTAAAGTTTTGGGGTTGTGGTGGGGGTTTTTGGTTGGTTGGTTGGTTGGTGGTGGTTTGGCATTTTGACATGTGGCTTCTTTAAAGCACTGTCCTTAAAATCCCGTCTGACATCCACTCAAAGTATACTCAAGTTTGCATTAAGAAATAGAAAACTGGCCAGAAGTTAGGGAACCTCAGGGTTGTATTTGCCTTGTGAACAGCAAGGAGCCTATGCTTGCTAAGGGAGCACCAAAGGAGGAACTCTATCTCCCAATTTTCTTTTCTCTCTGTTCAAAATTAGTTATCAATGTAGGTGGAAAACACTGAACCTATGGCAGTGGATCTGAGAGGACACTTGGACCTTTCTCAGTCATGTGTTTGTCCTTAGAATTCTTTAGGGTAAGGCATCATAAAGTCGTGTTTCGTAAGTAAGGTGGAGTTTCAGGTTATCGTGCCGTGGTAGTGCACGGGACATCAAGTGGCAGCTTGGAGGCCAAAACTTAGGCAGAGATGTTTCAAATGTGGGGCACGTTAGTTGTGACCTTTCTGCTTCTGAAAGGCTCTGCATGTTGAGAGTTTGGTCGTTACCAGCTATGTCGTCATCAGGTTTAAATTTAGTTTGGGGTTGGAGGGCCACACACCGTATGTCTTGTTGTAATACCTACACTGATGTAGGTAGGCAAACTTAAATAGGACAGCAAGTAATCTGTCAGGTGCAGCATGACTGCAGCAAAATAACTTACAGTCTGAGCTATGTAGAAAGAGGAGTGTGCAGGTTATTTTGCGGATAAACATGCCATATTCAACAGTGGAGAAATGGTCCCAGCCTCTTCCATGAGTAGTAACTGTCCACCACTCATTAAAAGAAAAAGGAAGAAAGCCCATATGCGTCTGGAACTCCCTTGAATCAATTGTTCCTACTTTGGAAAAGACCATTTCTATAGTTGGAGCTTGACAAAGCTGGAGATAAAAATCTGAAAAGGGGGAAAGTGACAAACTTCCCTCAGCAAATTTAGAAAGAGAAAAGAAAGTTACAAGTACTTGAAAGCTGACGTTACCTGCTGGTCTACCCACTGGAATAGTGAAAGCTACTTTGTGGAAAACCTGAGCAAACTTTCTGCTATGTTTTGGTATACTCTTTTTTTCTGACCACATTTCTGATTTTTGACTACATGTGCAGGAATAATGAGAGTGTGCAGGCTTCTATGGTCACAGGAGTTTTTTTCTGTTTTCGCACATGTTGTCTGAACATGACCATGTGAACTTCATGACAGTTATGCTCATGATTTTAAAGCGTAACCAGAGAAACGCTTTCCACATTTCCATCCTCCTGATTTTAATACAGACAAGTGACAGAAGGAAATGGTTAGTACAGTGGTGGTGTGACGCTGTGTCAAAAGCCGATCATGTTTCTTCAATATGTTATATGATGAGGCATTGCCATCGTGACCTTCAAAGCAAGGTTATAACATGCAGATGCACACATCATGAGCTGTGAATTAGTATTGTGATGGCAAAGCTGGGTTTCAAGGGCCTTTGAAATTAAGTTGACTGAGACTTGCTTTTCTTAAAACCAGCTGTTGTGCTGCACTGTAGTCACCTTTGTTGCTGATTCTAATGAAAAGCACTTGCAATGATACGTGATATAGCCTGCTAACGTTTTGGAGATGTGAAAGCCAAAGGCTGGTGTGGGGTTTCAGTTAAGTGATTTCATAAATTAACTTTAATGTGACCTGTAGTTCCTTTGTCAAATAATAGGCTAGCAAATGAGTTTGAACATGTATTATCTGAAAGATGAAAGCTAATGTTAGCATCTGAATGGGACCTGGAAACCTGACAGGTTTTTATTGAGCTCCAGTCTTCTTATCATATCTGGTGAATAATTCATGGCCTGAGGGTGGCTATGGCAGAATGACTGCATAAGCAGACATGAGACAAAACCAGAGACATTTACCTCATCCCATTCGCACCTTAAAGTGTGCCTTCAAATAAAAACAAGACTCAGAAACTAATTTCCTTAAGTGTTCAGTAATTCACAGCATCTTGATGCAACCTTCCGCTTAAGGGAGTGGACCACATCACTGTGTCAGAGAAGACAGCAGGGGTATGAGGCAAAAATGCTGGTGTTTGAAGTTGAGGGGGGTATAGTTTCCTACACAGACAGCACTCCACTGTACAGTAAGCTTCTCATGACCCACTGATAAGGGTGTGCCAGGAGATATTCTTCATGTGTGTGACGTTATCCCATCCTAGATAACAGACAGGTGAGACCAGATACAATGTGGATGTGGGAATTGCACATTTAATTCAATATACTATTGAAGTGTATAATTTTAATACATAGTTTATGCACCTGTTGCCCCAAATTCTTGCCGGTTAACATAGCAGAGTGAACTAATCATAGTCTGGGAACACGATCAGAATAGGTCTGTGGAAAGAAAAGGATTGTCTTTTCCTTCTGCTTGTGGAACATGATGACAAGTGCTTCTGCTAGGAACTAAGCCGAGATCGCAGTTTCTTTTTACAGAGTGCATCAGGCAGGAGGAGCCAGGGGTCTGGTTCTGATCCAGGTTCGACCTCACTTTGGAAAGCTATGGGGCTCAGTGGCCATTCTCAGGCCTATTCAGCCTTTCAGCATGATGTGGTCTGTTGCAAATAGCCTCCTGCTTTCTAGAAATCACTTAGTGGAGAATTATTGAATGATTTTCTCAGCGAGATCAAGGAAAGAAAATGCTGTTAAAATGCATAAATAATTGATTCTATTGCTTGAAAATACCCACTGAAACTGATGCCATGACTGAGACCAGTTTTTTATTCAGAAAGTAAAATGTCAAATTAAACACAACTCTATTGATACATCAAGAAAATGGTTCTTGGTATAATGCCAACATCAATAATTATAAAGGGGAGGCAGCAGGCTAAAAGGCATGGCTGGCAGCAGTTTTAAAATATTTGTCCTTGGTGGAGCCAGAGACTGATTTAGTTTAAATCTAGATTCCAAAGAAAACGAACATCTCAAAGGGTATATCGTAAAACTTAGTGTTTTATTTGTTGCAAATCAGAACAAACAAGATACACTAGAACTAGCTAATGTAGGCTTTAAAATACTGTAACAATGCTGCAGTCAGATGAGCGAGTCAATGCAGTTCACAGTGGGCGAGGATTTAGCCTAATAAATCACAGGAAGTGGGAAGTGAAAACAGTAATATGAATTTATGAGGCACACATTTGTTTAACAGGTACTCCCCCAAGCAGCGCCAAGCAAAGCCTCGAAGCCTCTGTACCCAGCGTCAGCCTTTATGATGAATAGACACGGGTCTTTTTATCTGCTGGTGTTCTCAGGTGCAACCCCTGTAGAGCAATTGAAAGCTCTTTGATTTTTTTTTTTTCTGGTTGGGAATTATCAATGGCTACATAAAGTATCACTGGTGTCAAGGCATGACACTGGCATTTCCAAGGGAGTTTTTGAGGCTTTTGCTATGCGGGTGTTCCTAACAATCCCTTCTGAATCAAAATGCTTTTAGTCGCTATGGTGGCATTATACGAAGTTGCATCTGAGCATCAGTTGGTTCTTAGTGGTGGGAGAAAGGCTTGCGGGGCATGGTTCTGCATGAGGAGGGATGGAGCATTGGGTAGATGTCAGGTCATAATTGTTTGTGGGAAGTTTCAACGTGAGACTAGACTGCCCTGCCTTTGAGGAAGAGATCAAGTTTTCAAATCTCTGTTTGTCAGTGTCTATGAGCATGTGGTATGTTCTAGACAGTTCCACAAGATGAAGAAAAGAAATTTAAATGGACAGATTCTGTCTCAGTTATGGCTCATCTCTTTATGACTTATCTCAAAAAGGAAGCAGGTCCTGAGTGTGGAGGGCAGACAAAAGGTCTCCAAGCAAGTATTAGCTATTAAAGTCTATTGAGTGGAAGTCTGCTTGTAGTTTATCAAGTGGTCATACACTTAGACAGTTAAGGCAGAACCTATTGCCGGTGGGTGATCTAAACATTTTCTGGCAGATCCTGAGAGAAATCTATATGACTGAGGTTTGTGAAAGAAAAAACTTGTTAGCTCATTCAACTTTCTCCAACCTGTAGTGCATGAGCCAGCGACGGATCAGAGCACAAACATGGGCTGAGCTGCACTAAACACTCACGAGTGGCACAGGTGAGAAATACCTGAAGCAACCCAATTTGTCAAAATAAGCAAAAAAAATGTTTATTGTAACTTCCTGCTGCTCCTGCTGCTGCAGCCTGCTGTGTTCGTAATACAGAGAACACATTGCACAGGTAGCTCATCTCTGGGGCAGAGAGAATAATGTCTCTGGACACAATGGAGATGACTTAGTCTTTGGGACCAAGTCTGACAGGACTGTGAGGTGCAGTGGATGACCTTTCCTAACCATTATTTGATAGTTCCATACTCTCAAAGTCATGCCCTTCCAAGGAAAAAAATAAATAATGGTTATCCTTTCAGGGCTAGTGCAAGACTCTTCCAAGCAGCATGCTTTTCCAAGTGTATTTTGTCAAAATTTTGCCAGAATGTCAAGGAAAGAAATTTCCACAACTCTTCTACAACTCCTTTTAGGAAGACAGTGTCCAAGTGGGCGTTCTTGGAAGAACTGATTGCCTAGTAGCTCCCTTATAAAATAGTTCTCTTAGAACTAATTTACCTCTGTTTTGGGGGAGAAAGCCACTGCTATTGTTTATAAGAGTGCTGCAGGAGTGTTTTTAGTTTGTACCATGAAATACTGCTTTCACTGAGATGTGAACTGGTTACAAATGGTCTCTCATATCTTGCTGCTTCTCAGGCAACTTAACAAAATACTAACTTAACAGAAAGTGTTCTACATCAAGCTGATGCCTACTCTAATGTAATGACAAATGCTATTTTGGGATTACCATGTCTCTGTCAGAGATGTTTCATGTTACCACAATGCTTGGGTCTAATAACCCACATTAGATTGCAGGATTAACCCTTGAGGAAGAGGATATAAATTGCACCCCCCCTGCAGACTTGGCCTGTGGACCCCTTGCTAAACAATCTATTCCTTCTCTAGGATGTTCCTTGGGGTTGGAACTTCCTGAATACAAAACATGGTGATGTAGTTAAAGAATAAAAATCCATCAGCTTTCCTTTGGTCTTTCCCCTGAGTATCATATCATCTTCTTTGCCTAGCAATCACCTGATCTCACATATTGTGCCTAGTCCAATAATTAAAACAGGAGTCTAACCCAGCATCTGAGGTTCTAATGATAGCAATAGGGATACTTTTTCAAGAGCACATGCTCAAAAGTTATTTTAAAGCCTTAATTTTCATTCAAAATAGGAAAAAAGAAATCAAAGCAAGAAGCTTTTGTGGTCTCATTTTAAGTGAGCACTCTAAAATTCCAAGTATGACAGCCTAAATACTGAAAAAATGCAATGTACATTAACTTTCCAGTGATTAAATTTGAATTTGCAATATATTTTTATAATAAGAGTGTCTGTATGTTTTCTGGAAAAATACATCACCTACTTACTACAATAGCTGTGTAATCCAGTGGAGATGCCACTTGTTGGATAAAGACCCTTTCCTGTGCAGCCACAATGTTCTGTAATCTTTTACCTTCCATGTTGTGAAATTACTCTGCAATGGCATAATTTTAAGGGATTATTTAAGATTGTCATTTGATTGTGTTCTTTTCTAACCCTATGTGAAAACTTGTTCCCTTCTACCTACCACTAGAACTGCAATTCCTCTTGAAATATTTTAAATATCCATAGCATCATGCCAGGTCACATCAAGTCATTCAGGCTTTCAAGACATAACATAAGCCTACACAATGTGACATGCTTGCTGCATCATGTCACAATTCTTCAGAGATATTATAGTTTTTTAAAAAATGAATGTGGAAGTCACCATGGCTACAAACCCTCTTTATTCGGTTCAGATTTGAAACATTTTTAAATATTGAGTAAACCACTCTTTCCTTTCCAGGAACAACACAGCAAGCATTTCAGATGTGCTTATTGTCAAGTTTCGCAGATGAAGAAACCCCCAGCATATTTCCATGGGTTTTTATCAGCTGCAATTTCTCTCCTTGGGATAAGTGTAAAATGTGAAGAAAGGGATTTTGTTGCTATGTAAATAGCAACTAAGACGACTAGAAAAAAGTGCTTTTTAGCTGCTGTAGATCAGGATGACTCCAGTTTATGCTCTACAGACTCAGTGGCCCATGAAGATCAAGGTGTGTGGGGGTTAGAAGTTTCAGAATGGTTCTCATTCTTTCCTTAGAGTTAATCACAGAGACATTAATGCAGAGCAGCTTGTCAGGAAACCTTCTGCTCTGTCCTGTGCTGAAAAGGATGATGAAGAAGCATCACTTTCCACCATAATACTGGTAGAGATTTGCCAGTTTTATTGGTGAAAGTATTTTACCTCCTTCTGCAGGGTCTAGTGATGGTGCATTGCAATTGCTCTAATGAAAAGAAAAGGGTAAAATAGTGCAAAATATCAACTCGACAAACCTGAAGCCTATTTTTTTCCCTCCTGCCTGTGTGTAAGGTCCTTAGCTGGATGTAGGATTCAGCATGCTTGTTCAAACATGACGTTCCTCTAGTCCAGACTTCTGCCTCTGATGGTGGCCAGCACTGGGCAGCCCCAAGGGAAATGGAAAAACTTTGAGGAAGATGGATGTGGATTATGATTCCCCACTTCTCTTTTCCTGATGCCTCACTGTCAGGATAGCACTGATCTCTGAAGAGAGACCTTAAAGCAGTTGGTTTAATAAAATTGGGGGGAATCTCTTTTTGTTTCTCTTAGTATACTGCTGTTTCCCCCTCTTACTTCCTCCTCATTTCTTTTTCCTTTCTCTGTTCTGAAGGCAGAGGTTTTTATTTTCAGTATGCTGGTGTCCTCCCCTAACAAGTCCCAAAGTCTGACGCTCTTTCCAGGAAAGCTTGTATGATTCTTTTCTGAGCTTGCAGCCAGATGTTGGGAGTTTCAGAGTCTGGGGAGGAATGTAGCCTGGGAAAATAACCTCTGCAGAAAGAAGGTAATTGAAATGAAAAAATCATTTCACCAAAGGGGGACCAGTCATAGTATGTCATACGACACATTGCAATGACAGACTAGGAGCATGGGATCTTACTCCTGGCTACAGCATTCTGAGTGAGAAAGAAGCCTTTAGGTTCTGGTTCCTTATTTCTATAAGTAAACAAATCGCAAAAACTTACCCTTGAGGTGAGACAGTAATTGCTTCTTCAGTTTTCTCTGAATGTGAAGGGAGCCTGGAAAAATGAGACAAGTAGTGCCCTACTCAGTCTTGCAACATGATTGCTGTTTCCTAATGAAGTAGTGTGCCCTTACGTCGATCTGAGGAGGCAGCCTCTTCTAGGAGAGAAATACGCAACCAAAAATGACAGAAAAAATGTAGATAGCTCTTCCACTGGTTACAACACCTTCTTGCTGCCATGTTGCAGGAGTACAAGTGAGCAGAAAAATGCTGGGAAAAAGTGGCATGAGGTTTACATATATTTGAGGACCAGATGTGGACAGGGAGTTGCGGTTACTTTCACTTTGCTGATCGCAAGAGCAGGGACACATCTGGGATAATCTTCTCTGTGTGTAGTTCTGGAACATGCTGTGGCTGGTCTTACTGCGTTGAAAGGAAGGAGAATTTATTTATCTGCTGCCTTCTTAATTTTCATTTGCTTTTAATTATTTAGACATATTTTTAATTTAAGGATTGCATTATTGAACAATTGATCTTAGTTTTAGCTAAAATACATCACTTACTTACTTTATACCAAGCTTTCTTTGCTTGTTTTCTTAGTAATGATTTTGAATATTTTCCAAAAGTAATGAATGGGAAATTTACTGGAATTTGACCAGATGATTTAATACTCTTTGTCATAATTATCTAATATCCATGTGATGTAGATGTGAAATCTAGGAATTTAAATGAATTGAATTCTATTATCCTTTCCCTCTGGGGATGTTGCCCACACTACTGTTTAAGGGCTCTCTGCTCAAAAAAATTAATCATGAAACCCACCTACCCTAGCAATTTGAAATTATTTTTGTTATTGTTAGGAAAATTGCTAGGACTATTGCTAGCAAAATAGCAGCTGGCAGGATGGAAGAGCTCGAAGGACAAGCTTTAATAGAAAAACATCTATATCAGGAACCTTTTTTCTGTGCTTCCTCATTGTCGTCATAAAAATGGAAAAAATTTTAGTGATTAAAATAGTTTTAAAAAAAAATTTTCCCTCTCAAATGTGCATAAAAATGTTGATGACCTCGGAGGAGATAAGCCTACTATCCGGCCAACAGCAACTACGTCAGACTTGCCTAGTTTTATAAACCAAGAGTCAGCGTGCAGTCTCTGAGTCCTGCAGCTCCCGCTTAACTTTTTTGCAATGTATTTTCCCTTTGTATTTTATTAGGTTTTTCCTTCCTGTGGTTGCTTTCTGTAAATTCCTGTGACTAATCCATTTCTTAGGTGGCTCTTTTTGTAGTCAAACCTCATTCCCTGGATGAATGAGACTTTGTCTGAACCAGTGGGGGCCGATGGCATCTGAAAAGAAGGTCGATGAAAGTGATGTGAGTAGCCAATTTAAAATGGCAGGGAAGGATAACCGATGTTCTGATTTTTCTCCCTCGGCAGCTTCCTCACAGTGGGTTCGAAGGGACCATTTTCAGTCGGTTTCTGTTCTGTGCCAATTGCATCTCCTTATAATGCATCACCTGAGGCCTTTTAGCTTCTGTAATTTTTGCTATTCATTTCAGAGGGAAACCTAGATGGGCTAAATTTAATGAAGGCTTTGCTGGAATCTGATTCCTTTCATTTCTTATACCCATTCTACCTGCGTATGAAGGGATTTAAGGTAGTGTAATTTAAGTATCTGGGAACCGCAAAAAAAAGAGAAATGTTATCATCTACGATTAAGTAGTTCTTTGGTTTGTAAGCAAAACCTAATATTGAAAAGAAAGAGCAGAAAGAAATGAGTTATGTCATTAGACTATAATCCTCATTGTGGGGCAGCAGGAGAAACTCTCCCACACAGCAGTTCAGTTACTCCTTTGGGGTTCCAGTTTCCCATAAGGTGTGATGTTGGCTCATACCCTCTATGCAACACATTCAACTGTATGACATTATTGTGTGCTGCTTCCTCGAAATGTATTGATGATGTGTGCGTCTCCGTGTGTGTCTGTGTGAAAAGGTGGATGGCATAATCGGGGGTAGGCTGAGAAAATCTTTGGGAATTTACCTGTGCTTGGTCATTTCCAGAATTCCAGAAATCAGTTTTTTTCTGCCCATTGTCAGGGAGCAGCAAGGCAGGCTGCTCCGTGAGGGAAGGGGACCTGAGAGCCGTGGCAAGACACACGGGACTAGCACCCTCGTCGACAAGGGCACAGTCCCACTGATCCAAACAAGAGGATCGGAGAGGACCCGTGACGATAACCAAGATTCTTGGGTCAACCAAGAATCCAGCCATCACCCAGAAGGTCTGTAGCGATGAGGCAGGTCTGAGATCAAGCCAGCAAGTCGAGTCAGTGATTGAGGAGTGGGGAGGGTGGCACCAGACAGGGCACAGACAAAGCCACCGTGCAGCTGGAGCCCACCCAAATCCCGGCGGCCGGGCGATGCTCTGGGCTCTGGCACTTCTCTGCTGTGTATTGCGCTCGCAACGCAAGTGCCAGCCACGAACGAAGCTTCAGCGTGGCACGCAGCGCAGCAAGCCGTGCGGGCTGATACTCGAGGTGGTTACTTATCGGGGCCCTGAGCACACAAACAGGTTTTCGTTGCCCTGACCTGGAGCCTCCAGCCATGCATCCTCTGCTGATTGCCCCAGCAGCTCCACGTGAGCTCCAGCCTGGGCACCCAGCTGTGGCTTTCACCATGTTGTAGGTGTGCCAGCACCCAGCCCTGTCCTGCTGAGTGGATTTTTCAGGGCTAACCTTGGATTTGATTCTTTTGCCTTGCCTGATGATCACAGCACCGTCGAGGGAACCTGCTGCTGTCACCCCCCGGCTCTGCTCACCCTGCTCAGACCCTGTGGGACTGTGCCCCGGTCCTGAGGGTGCTGCATCTGCCCATGTTGTGGTCACCCTGGGTTTCTTGCTTGCTCTCCTTCACAGAGCAGCCCTGTTCCTGTTGCTCCCTTGGGGGGGGGTCTGGTGCCTTTAGAACCCTCTTCAGGCACTGCTGGGAGAGACAGGGACATGCAGAGGCAGTTCTGTTCTCAGGTGGGTCAGAATGGTGCTTGTGGGGTGCCTTTATTCCTCCAAACTAGGTAGCATGAATAGCATGAACAGAGTGAATAGAGTACACTGGCAGGAAACATCATGTGAGTGTTGTGATAAACAAACGTGCTGCTTTTGAGAGGGTGGAAAGAAAAAATAAGAGAAAAGGATAAGGAGAACAAAATGATAGAATATAGTCTAGAAAGGGAAGGTGTTGAATGGAGCTGAAAACATAACAAAGAGAATGCACTATTAGAGTTGGAAATTGCCAACCAGCACAGGATTGAGAAAATCCAATCAGAGACGTGATAAATGATAAACCTTTCGGTGGTGCTTCTATCATTGTGTATGGGCACTGGGTCACTCTGAGTACTCTTTCTGGAAATTTGATCTCAAGCCAAATGGCACATGTTTTACCCTCAGGCCAGAGGAGGTACCGCTTGTGTCCTCCTTGCTCTTAGGAAGCCTTCCTTGCTTATTTCTGGTTTTTGAATAAAAAATAATCCTGGTGGGAACTCCCACCCAGAAATGCTGTACCTGCTTCTGCCACATCAGTCCTGCATTCTGAATCCCTAGTTGTGAAAAAGATATTCCTGCCCTCTGTGCTTGTTTGGCTTTTTACTGGGACACAAAGCCATCCTCTGCAGTAGAGTCAGTGTAAGGATGGGAGAGAAGAATCCACAAGGTGAACATATTCGCATCCATTGGCAGGTGGAAGGTGATGGGGAAAGGCTAGTTTGAATAAAAAGAATAGCTGGGCTATTGTACGGCTGGGCTTTTTCAGCACAATGTCCTGCTGATGGGATCCTGGAGCACAAGAGTTATGGGGTGCCCCATTCACAGGAAAGGCATAGCCCAGCCCTACAGTGTGTCTTCTCCTTTCCCACATGATGATGTGTTTCACTCACGGACTGGCTGACCCCAGAAACTTGTTTGGTTCGGTTTGGCCACAGCGAGGTTACGCGTGCTGTTTAATATAAAAATCAGGTAGCCTTGCCAGTGCTTTTTAAAGACCTGGCGCTAGCACATGGAGGGCGTTTTATTACTTTGCAGAGTGGTTCTTCTTATGAGTTAAATGCAAATGGAACCAAAGCTTCACATTTCTCAGGAGGGTTCTAATACCTAAAGGGTCTGTTTTTCTAACACTCCACTGAATGATGACTGAATATTTCTAAATGAGAGCTATTTTAGAGGCACTGCACTCATTACAAGGTGCTCCAAGTATGATATCAGTGTTATGGATTGGATTCTGGCAGTCATTTGCCTCTAACCCCTTAGCTGGTCAATGATGTAGAAAGGGGATCATCTGGTGGGGTAGACTTGTGGGTCCAAGCTTCACAGGTTGAATTTTGACTAGAGACTAATCCTGAGCTATTGTGAAAACTGTGGTCTGACTTCACCATGCTCTGGACTGTGCTGTAAATCCACTGCTCCTCTAACTGTGATCAGCTTTGGCTTTTCCTGGAGAGCTGACGATGGTGCTCTAGGGAGAGGCTGAGTCATGTCTGTAAAGCCTTACTGGTGGACGGTGCCTTCAGTTCTCATTAAGGTGAGTGGGAGTATCGATCTGCTGCTCCCCTTCCTCGGAACAGCACCACGTAAAAGCAAGCTGCTGGTTAGCTGTTCTTGTGCTCAATAGTGCATTGGCCACTAATAACAGCAGGCAAAAGGCTAACCTTCTGATGAACGGCTGAGAGTCTCAGTCTCCTTTGAAACAATACGCTGTGGAAAATTTGGACATAGCTCTTGAGAAATTTTAAGGCAAGTGGATGCTTCTCTATCTGAGCAAACTGTCCCCTAGCCACGCAATCACAGCTGATTACAGCCACTGCACAGGAGCTGATGAATGGTTTATAACTAATATGAGTGGCTGTAGGGCAAATGTTCCTTTTGCAAATGTGAGTCTGAGCCAACCAAGGGAAGAGGTCAGGCTGAAGCAGCTTGCCAGAAAATCAGGATGCTGCAAAGGTGGTTTTAAGTTAAGCCTTTTAAACTGAACCTTAAAAACATTTTACTTGCCATCAGGGTTTGAATTCCTGGTCCTAGCTCAAAGTCTGGCCTTTGTAATATTCGCAGCTTCTTTTATTGAAAAAGTTCCTTTTGCCGTGTGCCTGTATTCTTAAGCTTCCATACGAGATCCCAACATAGAAACACATTAATAAAATCCAAGTATTATTTGCTCACTAGTACCTGCTCTTGGATATGTGAGGGCTGACTCCACTGAAAACAGTGGAGCAACATCTGTGCCTCTGATGTATTGATGCGGAGCACTTGGTGCAAACAAAAATAGCAGATGACAACAGCAGAACTGTGCTGCTGAGCTCTTAGAAATCAAACTCCTTCAGATGATTTAATGGTAGTGACAAAAGCTGTGTCAAATGATTTCCTTGTTTATCTGATAGCATCTAGATATGTCAGATATTAAAGCTCCATTGTGCTAGGCTCAGTGCTTATACATGATAATAAATATTCCTTGCCCCAGAGCTCCTGCTGTGTGGATGTACAGTGAGACAGACTGACAGGAGGACTGCACAGTAGCTGTGAACTGATTAAGATTAGTATAATGAGCAGCAGCCATGGTACACCAGCTGTCTGTCCTTTGTCTAGAAAGGATAGAGCAGGGACTAAGTCTTAAAGAGATATGTGAAGAAAGCTATGGCAATGGATTTTCACATTATGACTGGAAGCTTTTCCCATACATAGAAGAAAGAATAAAAAATGAAAGGGTGAGCATGAAGAAAATCTAACAGACAGTCAACAAAGGCAGGAATCGATATCTGCTGTCTAACCCATAACTGAAGATTTGTTATTTGTATTTCTTCCTTGTTGACTGGAGTAGATTATTCTGGATCTCATTTTCATTTAATGTAACATACACATCCACCAAATACTTCAGCCAAATAATTTCCAGCCTCTGGACTGTTTGTGAACTGTTATTTTCTTTGCCTTGCACTTCCTCCTAAATTGCATGCCATTTTTGTCTTAATTACATGAGTGAAGGAGGTTAACTAGAACAGCAGATAGTCACTGATGAACATTCCAGAGTGCCTTTGTTATACTAAGGATTCTGAAGTGCGTGAGATTTCCATTAATGCAGACCAAAGTGCCTATATAACCAATTAAAAAGATATTTGTGTTCTTCTAATCTCTGTGGACTGATTAATCTCCTCCCCCGCTTCTTCTTTCATTTACAGAAAAACATCTGTATGTTTTGCTATCCAGCTAGTAGGGCTTGTCGTAACTATATGTCCTCTCTAAAATGTGCCTACATATCCTCTGTGCTAGAAGTCCCCCAAAACATTCAGCTACGAAGAGCACAAAAGTTAGCCTAGGATGATATCCAGTGTGAAGGGAAACAGACTCTTGGCCCGTACAAGTCAGGGGTCAGCTCTCACATATCACCCTCAAGTCCACCAGTCCCCTGTTCCTTTAGCAATGCGACTGGTGTGATGAAGGAGTTCAGGTCTTGAGATACGCGGTTGCTTTGGTAACTACGGCTTATTTTCATGACGAAATATGTGGGCTTTAGCCAGCGGGATGGTCTGTGTTCTGCCACTAGCAAGTTTCTTTGCAATAAAAATAAACTCTGCTGCTAGTTCATCAAATGGATTAGCTTCTGCCTCTATTTTCAGTTTTTTTCAGGCCTCTGACACGACTAGCTTTAACCTTCTGGTGCTGCTTGTGTGTCCTCCAGTATTTGTCTTCTGTAGTAGTTTGGACGGGATAAATTTATTTGTTTCTTTCTCTCCTTTTTCTCAGATAAACTGCTAGCTTACATTTCGCCCCTTTTTAATGGCAAAAGGCCCGTTCCCTCTGGTCTTTCCCTCCAAATTTCTGGAAGAAGGGCCCTTCGCGAGCTACCCACAGCAGGAGACAGCGTACTCCCGCGCGGTGCTGGCGGCAGCTCAGCGGAGCCGAAAAGTAGCCGCCCGCAAGCTCGCAGCGAGGCTGGCAGGGCAGGCAGCCGCACAGCTGCCCTGCAGTTCCCTGGCCCAGCACCCCGATCCTATTCCCCCGCATCACGTTTCCCGCGACGTTGCTAACGAACGCGGCTGCCAAAGGTTTTCGGCTTGTGCGGCGCGGCGGCTGCCCGCGTTCTCTGAGCAGGTCTGGGTGAAATGCTCTTGCATCAAATAAATCCTTGCAGGCAGGTCCCCTCTTTGAACTGTCCTCTCGGTGGTCGGCTGCAAAAGCCCACCCAGTGCTGCTGTGCAGTGGGGATGTCCCTGGGGCGGGTGCACGTTTTGAAACGTGCAAATTTGCATTCTTTCTGGGTTTGGTTTCTTTAAGTGCTTCACATCCCAGTTTCGGTTTCTGCCCTTCTTTCTGGTTCTGTTTCCTCGTTGGGGAGGGGGTATGACTGGAGTGCTCTGCTGGCACCTGTGGCTGGTATTTTATAGGGTTTTACAGAGTGGTGGGGAAAAGGAACATATTTGGCTTCTGTTCTTGGGAGGGAATATGACATGGAGTTGTATGAGTTGAAGATGGTACAGGGAAGTTTTTGCTTTATCAGCAGTGGAAGAAAGAGGGATTCTGTGTTTTACAGCAAAGTGTTGAGTGGAAAAAAGTGCTACTCTCCCTCACTTCCCCCCGTTTGCCCTATAAGCATGTGGGGAGCAAGAAGCAAGGGAGGGAGGGTGAGGGTATTTGGGCAAGCGTGGGCACTGCTTGTGCTTGTCTCTGCTCTTATACCTCATCTCATTCACCAAAAAATGTGAACCATGGTTTGCTGGGAGGTGCCCTTCAAAACGTGTTTTACAACTTTCCTTTCCTTAAGAAGGGTCAGTTCTAGTCCTAAGCAGCTTGGCTGTGGTCCTGTTAATTAAGTAGCTGTCACTGATTTAAAGGATGAATCAGCAGGCGCTTCATTCGTCGCTGGCTGAAAGCATCAAAGCAGTCAGTAAAGCTGCCAGGATGTGTTTATTCCTACATATTCCTACACTGTCCCCTACACATGCCACAATTTTGTGTGGGGCTGAAAGAAGCCCGGCTCCACGAAGCTGACGTGAAATGTCAATACTGCAGATCATTTCTGACATGCGTGAGCTTATACTAATCCAACTTAAGGTTTATGCAGACCCAGTCATTCATAAGTCCGTCAGTCACCCAGCCCCTCACGTGTGCTCTGAGCCCCTGGAACACACAGGGCCATCTGTTGTTTTAATGGAGGATTAATTTCTAGGAAACTCCAGTGTCTAGTATCAAAGCTGACATGCTTACATCCATGTTTGGCCAATTTTTTTTATATTTTTATACTGAGCAATAGTTGAACCTCACTCAAGATAAATAACACACATGTATATCTTGAGATTGGGCCAGCATGTGCGGTCTTCAGAGCAATACAGTCAGCTTTGTTAAATCCTGTGATTCCAGGTGAAGGCTTTGTTGCTTATTCTCCTGGTCCTGCAGATGTGTATGGAGATGATCAGTTATTGTGTCCTTCTGAGGAAGAAAATCAAGGCAAAAAGAGAGGTAATAAACCACAACATGATCTCATAATGAAGCCAATTTATCACATAAATCTATTTACTATTATTTTTAGTAGTAAATTTGAATGTGTGTAGTGTTAAACATAAAATGCTTATAGGAGGAGGATGAGGAAGGCACTGTCAGTGTAAGGTAGGGGCCTGCAACTTCTTCCAGTGGTGTGACAAACTGGCTTTCCCTTTTCCAAACTGGAGGAAATTTGGAAAAGAGAGAATCTGGAGGCAGTATTTAATTTTGCAAGCAAACTTTACAAGAACATGTAAATAAAAATCTGTAGCTGCTCTGAACTTCATTTGCAAAGTACATTTGCTGGGGACTGTTAGCACTGCTGTTATCCAGTGAAATGTGGCAGGAATTGGTAAGGCTGCTACTTGCCATAGCAGCAAAGTATCCTCATAATCATCAGCTCCTGGGAGAGTGAGATGATTATTCATGTGCCAGGAGAACCACCTGCCAGGCTATACCTGCCTATACCCTTTCCTACACGTGCTGTAGTTTTAGGAGCTGGCTTAGCATCAATACGCTGCCGTGTCCATATGGAGTGTCATTTACTTGCTTCCCATGCACCTGGTGTTAGCTCAGGCTGATTCCGTACCTGGTGACAATGGTCAAGACTAAGGCAATCTCAAAATTCTCTTGGGGTTTCTGGATGGAAATTTGGTGATTAGTTTATATATGACATTTTATGGAAAGTATCTGGTTTCCTCAAGCTTCGTGTTTTTTTTCTTGGGGGAGGTGGTAAGGTTAGGGGGTAAGCACACATTTCTGGAGGTTGCTATTGTTTTTCTTTGTCAGCTTTTTCTGTGATAGCTTCTGCAGTGATGGTTTTCTATGTATCTAATATACAATTCTAACTCCCTTTCCGAAGCTATCTAGATGAGGATGCCTTAAGACTCTGAGAGCTTGGAGCTCTGACTGGTCCCATGGATCCAAACCGTACCTCTGCCTTCAGGCAAGTTTTAGCAGGATCCAGTGTTAGAAACTAGCACACAAACCCAGGCTATACTGGGGTATAGAGATGAGTGATCACATAGGCCTTTTTTCTTTTTTTTTTCATTCCTAATACTGTCAAAATCAAACAGCTTCTCCAGACTTGGTGGGATATATCTATTTTGACTAAGGGATTGAATGCTGTACCACGGCCCTTGTTAGTTCTGAGGCTTACTGAAGAGGTACCAAATGCAACAGCAATAGCTCTCTTTGTCTTCCAGAAACAGTCACCATCTTCTTTGGCTGTCCTCACTTATAGTTCCATCAGTAGATGGAACAGCTTTTAAGTAAGAGCTTGAGTACTGATTATGAGTAAACTTTAGCCTCTGTTCTTCTGTTAAAGGCTAAAAATACCTGTCTTTCTCTTCCTCCAGATTGTTCTATGCCTTTTGATCTTGCTTTTCAGTCTTGCCTTCCCATTCTTCCATCATTTGATCTTCAATAATCTTCTTTCCTCTCCAGTTTCTTACTAGTTAACATATGTTTGTAGTCTCTCTCCCCCTTGCTTCCAATCCTTGACAGCCATTTTACTGCTCCTGTCTCCTCCAGCCCCTAGTTTTCCCCAGGTGTTGAACAAGTCTATGATTCATGTTTCTTGAAGTCCATGGCTGTTGTCTCCCCTAGCAGAGGAGGGAAGTTTCCCCATGCCATCTACTCCATGCCTCACTGGAAATGAATGCAGTGAGAAATGCAAGAATGGTTCTCAGAGTGGAAGGTGAACAACCATATTTGCAAGAAACTTTACCTTGGAGAACAAAACAAGGCAAAAAACTAGAAGGAGGCTAGTGATGTTGGAAAAACGTAGATCATAAGAGCACTTTTTTTTTTTAATAGGATATAGGAAATTGTTAAAAGGGTTTGATATGGGCAATGACGTAAATAACCCATGTTGTTATGTAAAATTATGGTTAATGATAAGGAATATTGTAAAAAAGATATTACAACCTATTTCTTAGGCCAATTTCTCTTAGGGATCAGGATAAATTACGATGGTTGTGCACAGGACAGGGTGAAGGTCACTGTCCAGGCAGATCGTTCTACTGCAAGTTTGTAAGCTCTCTGCACAATTTCTGAATAAAGGTGATGGGCTGGCTGGAGCAAGGTCTGTGTCACCCTGACCCACCATGTTACCGCAAATCGCACCTTTAAGAATCCCTGGCCCGTACAAATTGATTTGATCAGTGCTCTTGGGACCCTATGGTGCAGCCACACCATAGTCTGCGTAGCTGACTCTTGCCAGAAATTCTGTGGGCAGAAAAGCCATCGGGGAGGTGGGCTGGAGGCTGACCAGCCCTACTGCCTTCCCCTGCTGATGCTGGATCATGCTGGAATTGCTCTGTGACAGTCTGTCAGTCATAAACTTCTTGTTGACTACAAATTAATTTCAAAAAATTAATTTTTTTAACTGAGCAAATCTTTGATTAAAAAGGCAGTTGGTCAGACTAGCCTGACCTATCTCCTTCATTTTAACCTACCGTAAGCAGCTTGCTTTCTCTGGTAACAAAAAATCATTCTGCAGCAGACTGCTTTAAACCCAGAGTCTCTATCAAAATATCTGAAAAGTAGGTTAAATCTGATACAAATACCACTTGATTTTTTTTTTAATGGCATGTTTTTGAAATAGGATAATTAATGCTGCTTGAACTAAATTAAAAAGGAGAGAGTGGAATGAGAAGAAACCAAATACAAAATATGTAAATTGGGAATGAGAATGTTGAGAACAGATTTGCCTTGACCTGATGTGTTTAATCTCTTTTTTTTTTTTAATATTCTTCCTGAACCTATAGAACAGTCTTTTTTACTACAAACGTATAGTTTGTTGTAGTGAAGCACAAACAGGAAACTATCATACCAATTGTCTGACTGTGTTTGTATGAAGGAAGGAAACCCTTAGGGAATACAACACATATCTTGCCATGAAATCCTACGCTTCCGCAGTAGAATAAAGAAACATTTTACTTCTATTACTTTCTTTAAATAATCTGCCCTCACCCCCCCATGGCTCGACCCACCCTTTTATGATGTTTTCCTTTTTATGCCATCCTAAGGTGTGTGTAAGGGGTGCGTGCGTGATTATTTTTGGTTCTATTTTTTAAGCCTTGCCTTGCTCAGTTCAGCATTGCCCATGGGGATCCAGGCATATGTGATCTCTCCAAGTTTATGGCTTGATTTGCTCCCAGATGCGCAAAGTCTATTCTGATTGACTGCGCTTCCAGAAGCTACAGCCTGCTCCAGACTTGCAGTAGCTTAGTAGCTCTGACCTTGGATTTGCTCAGGCACTGCACCATGCAGCCTGGTTCTATCGTCTCCTCTCAGCTGGGCACATTCTGATGGCTGTAAAAAATAAAATTCATTAAATGCCAGTATCCAAAAGCAGTAGTGTAGCTGGGCAATGACTGGACTGCTTTGAAAAGATTTGGCGATCAGGAAGATGAATATTTTATGTAAACATATAAAACAATGAAGGATATCTTACGATCCTGTTATCAAGATATTATTGTATCTTATTATATGTTAAGATATTAAAAACATAATCCTTCCCCCTTTCCTCAACCCAGCGCAGATGTCATCTATGGAAAAGGATGTAAATAGGGTCTTTCCCTTGAACCGCTTGGAGTTTGCTGTGAACCGGAGATGGCTGAGCTGCAAAACAGCCTTCACCAGGTAGCTGATGCTGCCCGTTGGCAGAGACAGGATACCAACCTACGCAGGACACTGGTGATTTTTTAGGCAGAGAAAGGGAAAGGGAAGCTGGCTAAGACTTGCCACTGTCCCCTCTTAGTCACACGTGTAGTTCCCATCAAAGGGATTTGATGGGGATTGAAAGCGACTCCCTGGCTCCAGCAGCAGTGAAGTCTGAGCCTGCAATTTTTCCCATTTGGAACAATGCACATTCAAGTCTAGACTTGCTGGCTTTTGGGGTATTCAGCCCCCTCCTCGTCTTTTATGTGCCATGGGCAACAAAGACAAGGCAAGGAAGGGGGAATCCGATTATGTGGGAAAGGAAAGGTGGACAGTTACTTCAGGCTGCAGCCTAGCACATGGGACTTTGAGCTAGAGATGTGCAGGGCCCCCCCCAGCCTCTCTTCTGCTGTGTTGTCCATGTTTTGGGACCTCCTCCTCTGCAGTGGTCCACTTGCTGCCGCATTCAGAGGATCGGGCTGATCTGCGGTCTCTCTCCAGCTAAAAGGGCTGAGAGGCAGCGGGTGTTTTTTTGGAGCGTGGCCCCAGCTCTCGCTGGTTCTAAGCTCGTAGCTGTTCTCCCTGCTGAGAGGGTGCAGGGCATCCTTCTGCTGAGGGGCAGATGCCGGAGCCGTGGTGGCCTGGAGTGCAAGCTGTGCGGCTTGCGCAGGATTAGGAGGGGGTGACAGATGCACAAGGTGGCCTGAGGGCTTGGAGAGAGGCTGGCCAGGCAGAAATACCACAGCAGGCGGTGTGCACGGCTTATACTGCGGGATTCGGGAGTCGGAGGGGTCTGGGGGATGCAGGGATGTGGAGTGGGGAGGAGGAGTGGATTCAGGCCCTGCTTGGTAGAAGGGAGGAAGATAGGAGATGGGTTTTAAGAAGGTGGAAGAGACATAGCCCAGATTTAGGGCTTTGGTTCAAGGAGAAAGAGCCAGCGTAACAGCAGTGTGGTGAAATTCTGGCTTGGGAAAATGCAGCGGGCTCGAGACGGCACGTGAGGAAATAAGTCGTGAGCTAAAGGCATGTAAGGCTTTCTGTAGAAATGTGAGGCTTTTGCTTCTGCACATGTTGGATCACAGCTCCCGGTGTTACTGATGCCTTTGCTTTCCGGCTCCTGCCATCCCATGTGGAGCAGAGGATGCCCCCAGTGTCCCCGGGGTGGGGGTCAGCTCCAGCGGCCAGCACGGCCCAGGACGTACCAGTCCCACCCGTTTGGGTGCTGTCTAGCCCTGACCGGAGTTGTAGACCCGCGCATCCCAAATTTCCCCTCAAGCGGAGCGGCGGCGCCCGGGTGAGGAGCCGACAGCAGCCGCGAACCGGCGGCGCCACCTCCCGGCTGCGCCGCGCCTCGCCCCCCGCCCGCCGGGGGGAGCCGGCTCCGCTCACCCCGGGGGGCTGCGCCCACCCCCGAGTTATTTTATTTTATTTTATTTTTTTTTAGGTCCAAAAGATGCTGTGTAAAGGTGTTGCTAGCCGTTCTTCCCTTTCTGGCTGCTGGCAGACTGCTGAATATGCGGTAAGATCATGAAATCTGCAAAAGTTCTTGTTTTTCCAGTGAACCGAAAGACACCACTTGCTGAAATATTTTTTTCTTCCCTTGCTTATTCATTTTCCATTCTTTAATTCTTTTCTTTTTGGTGTTTAAAATCCTCCTCACAGGATCCACCATTGCAGTACGTTAACCTGGTTCTGTTTTTATGCCAGACTTCAAGTAGATGAAGTAAGATTCTGCGGCAAACTGAGTTTAACCGAGCGTAGACGAGGCACTTCAGGACATGGTTTGGTGGGCATGGTGGCGTTGGGTTAACGGTTGGATGCCATGATCTTAAAGGTCTTTTCCAACCTAAACGATTCTATGATTCAAAAACCTCAGCCAATCTTTGTGAATGGATTTAATGAGCACTACACTGTAGGTAGGCTATTTATGAATAGCCATGGTCTTTTTCTTTTCTTAGGGTTTGTGGGTTTTGGGGGTTTTTTTGTTTGTTTGTTTTTTTTGAAGGAGGGTGAAGAGTCAAAAGAAAGCTTCTGGCTTTCCTTGCAAAATAAGTTATATTTCTGTTTACATACTCAGTTCGGGCAGCTCCCTAAACTGGGAGCTTCCAGGAGCCCTAAAGTAGTGAGTTTTGCACTGAAAATGAAGATGGTTAGACTGGTTTGATTATCCATGTCTCAGCCAAACCAACTGACAAGGATGTGGTCACTCAGCTGTGTTTTCTTTCCTTCTTTTGAATCTTTCTTTTCTAGTAATGGAAGTCTGATGTCTAGTCGATAACCCTCTTTGGCCCTTTATATGAAGAACATAGTTGTAAATATCGTTCCATGTATTGAAACACGGTTTTGTTAATTCTAAGGTCAGAATTGTGACTTGCAGAGTTGCAGACCTGTGTAGTGCCTCTAACTGGGAGTCTTTACGAGCCATGTGTATTAACCTGTCAATAATCTCATCAAGAACAGTAGTAGTGTCTTGAGGCATATCCCACTCTCGAACACTTACTAACCTTTCTGCAACGTGTGTGTCTCTGTTTTATGAGTCATCTGAGGGGCCAGAGATACAAGAAATCCACTGAGTAGAGAAAAAATGGAAGCTTGTTTTTTGAGTTGTGTTTGTGATTCATACAGCCAGCATACGAGGTAGCCATCCATGCAGGGAGTTGGATCGAGCTGTTTTGGGGCGGTGGGAGGAAGGACTGGGAGTACAACGAGGTCAGGAGGGTCTTACAGAGTAGCGTCAGTGTGTAACTGCGTCCCGAGTACTAAGACTTACAATTCAGAGACAGTGTGGCTTTTATTTATACTCATCAAGAGAGCTGGAGCTAAACTCTTTCAATCAGCGGCTTTACTCTAGGAGAGCCCCTTTTCCTGCAAACCTTTCCACTTCTGTCCTTGGATCATCCCGACAATGCTGCTCCTACTGCCTGCACTATAACTTTCATCTCCATCCCTGTCTTTGATTTGCAGATGCTCTAGTTATGGGAGGTTTATAAAGCTGTTAAAATGCAGAATATTGTAAAGGTCAGTTTTCCTCTGCATACGTTACTAAGAAGCCAGGTAGACGGAGTTCTCCACATTTCACTGCGTAGGGTGAGATACAGCATCCAGTCAGCTTATTCTCATCACGGTATTAGGCACGTATTTTTGTGCCTCTCTCTGCTAGACACTGAAACAGGAAAGATTTGCAAAGGTTAATGATTTAAAGGTGCCAGGAATGATTTCTACAGAACAAAGGCCTTTTTTAAAGGTGGAAAGAGCAGAAAACTCGGAAGCCGTTAGTTACTAATGTGGGGGATTGAGTGGGAAAGCTCCCACTCTTCTAGACCTCGCACAGACAGATTGAGAGGGACTCTAATGGATGTTACAAGAATTGGCATCAATTATCTCTCATAAAATTTGCAGTACGTTCTGTCAGAGGGAAGTCATACTTCTTGACAGTGTATGAGATTGCTGCAGTTCTGCCTGGAATTTGGATACTTGCCACAGCCTGTTAAGCAAAGCAGCACGCTCCAGTACCTTTGTCAAGCTTGTCTTTTCATTTGACTAAGATTTTAATTAAAAAAAGAGTGAAATTCTTGTGTGACCATATTTTTAAATAGATCACATTATACAGAAGTAACTAAAGCTCCTCAGTGCTTCAAATTCTGCACATGCAGCTTGGCATCTTCAGTGGGGAGTGATTTTTTTTCCTCCTCCGCAGCGGGTGGTGGTTCCCGGGACACCAGAGCAGGAGAGAGGCTGGTACGGTGAAACCTGAGTGGCCAGTGATTTCACATTGAGGTGATTTTGTGATTGAAAGCAATACAGAAAACTCTTTTTTTTGAGACTTTCTGCTTGGTGGAACCTTTAAAAAGCAGCTTTCAAAGTAAAATTCCAAGCAGAAAAAAAAAACCAACCCAGTTGTGTAGGATGCAATGTGAATAACAAAGTTTTCCTGGTTTTTGACAAGTGAATATGTAATTTTTTACTCCTTTCTAATTCTTACTCTGTTCTGAAACATTTCTCCTGCAACCATTATGGGAATTCATAAATACAAGCACTTGATACTTCTTCCACATTTGGCCTAACAACTTTACACTTTAGAGAACATTTGCTGACCTCTGTAATTCTGAAAAATGCTGATTTAAAACCTTCAACTGTTTACAGAGAAGTTTAGCTTCTGAAAAAACTCAGACTCAAATATATTATGATGAAAAAGTTTCAAGATGGTCTGTACTATGACTTAACAGTTTTGAAGATTTTTTTTTCCCTGCTCAAAACTACTTTGCACAATATATTTTTCAAGTTTAAACTCTAATTTATTATTATTTTTTAATCTTTAAGTTGAATTGGAATGCTTCATTTCCTAGAAAAGATCTTTTTTTCCTGCAAAAGATCACCTGTCTTGAGATCTTTGGGGTTTTAACCTAATTCAGGAAAAGAAAAAAATAAAAATCACCTTATCAAAATTGTTAGTAAGGTAGAAAACCATTTCCCAGCTGGAGCCATGGGTACCTGAGTCTATTGGCCTAGATTTTTGCATTATAGCTGGAAGTTCTTATACTGAAGACTCTGGATCAAGTCATAATTTTGCCATATTTAGAGGAGAAATCTGATTTGGGTTTCTCTTGCCCCAGGGTATTGTCCTCCCAAAGATGATGTTGTCTGAGGTCTTCAGCGGGTGATTGGTTATTCTTGTCCCGTGTTCAGCCTGAGTAACCCGAACTGAAGCATCATCTGAAAGTCTAACGCAGTTATGCGAGACATTCTGATGAAATGGCATGAATGAATTTTTTACTAGCTCTGCTGCCCTAACGTATCACGAAAGGAATAGGAGGTGAAGGCATCCGAAGGCATCCAAAGGCATCTTGTCGTCTGTACGTGAAGAAGGAGAATCTTTTGCGGGTATATATGGTATCTTTTTATAACAAAACTTTCAAGTTCATTCATGGTAGAGAGATTCTAGGTACATCAGCTACACCAATGCCTACATGATTTGTTGTTCTTTCAGATTAGGCTTGTTGGAAAGGCGTTGGAGCCTGTTCAGCCTGTTTACGTTACTTAGGTGTTTGTGCCATACCTTCTGTGACTCTTTTCATTTGCGAAAGGGTAAGAGGAATGTGAATGAAATGTGGGGCTGTATTTCCTAAGTACATTGACAGGACTTGGCAACTCATCCTTCAGATCACCTTACAAATGAGATTCAGCAAGTTTTTCAGTCTTTACTGCTTCTCACAATCACTTTGAGTTTGATACCCTTTTTATTAGGGACATGTTTCTTTTGTAGCTTGTCTCTTCAAAGTCCCTGTCTGTTCCCCATGTTTATTCTCCATTTTTTGTCTCTTATCACATATTCAGAGTACTCCTGGGGCTGTTTGACTTTTCTCTTTGTTAGTCACAAAGTATCTGCTATATTGGTGTTCCATCTAAGGAGTCTCTAAGGGCTCCTGGGAAGGACATGAAGTATAAAATTACCCAGCTCTGTTTTCAGATAGTCATGATAGTCCTCTAATCCCAGCACACAATATCAGGATACTTTGCTTTATGCAGACGAACATTATTATCTGAAGAAGAAAAAAGATTCCAACTCCAGTTCAGTTAGGTATTTCTGAGTGCAAGCTCTCATCCTTCCCATCACCAGGTATAAATTTGTGCTAGGTCATTTGAGAGAAGATCTACTTATAGCTAATATCCTGGTAGCTAACAAGCTGGTAGCTTGCCAGAGGATGTGGTTTAGGATTATCTGCTTTCAAAATTCTCCAGGGGAACATACATTTAAAAGATTCCCTAGGGAAAGAAATGGGAAGGTTGGTAGGAGGGAATAATGGAGGTCTGTTCCAAACAAACCAGACAGGCTTTAGAAAACTCAAATCAAACATTTTTTTAACTGAAAGGTCTGTGCAAATGCAAAGGTAGCATTGACCCAGTCACAGCACTAAAGAACATCAAACTGGATTGTGTTTTTTCAATTGTAAAGCTTATTTGTGACATATGTGGTAAGATAAGGAGAGATAACAGCATCACAGCATTGTCCAAGGGAAGGGATTGCCTGTTACAGAGCTCTGTTTGTCTTTCATTTTGGCCATTTTCATGATCTGGTCTTGCTACTATTGACCTTCCCATGAATAACGTTGCCTTGAGTACTGTGAAAAAGTATTACTCTCTCCACAGATACTAGCATGAACTCTTAGGTTTGTATCAGACAGGCCAGATGAGATTGCCAGTATTTCCTTGATTTCCTACCACGCAGAACAGATGTTCAAAGGCCCTCTTCTTGCTTGTTACCTGGAGATCCTGTCCTCTTGGGGTGACTTGGATGGCCCAGCAGTGATAAGATCTGACCTAACTAGATTCCTGAGCAGGACCCTGGGATTTGGGGTAGGCTAAACAGCAGGGTGAATGGTCAAGTGATCCCTGGAGCATGAAACTAAACAGAGTCCTGTTGTGTTGCTTTGCTATGCTCATTTATGTATGTGGCTATGTGGAGATTTTCCTGTTACCATTCCCTTCCCTTTTTGGCAGCCTCAGTATTGGTGGCTCCATGTTTCTGAGAATTTTAATGTTTCTGAGTGGAGAATACTCAGTGAGTGCTGACCAACAGTGTGGCATTTTTTTCCTACAACCCGAAATAAAAGCGCAGCTCAAGGAAGGGGCTTGGGGTTTTGTTTTGTTTTGTTTTCGGAAGAGATTTAGCTGGATTGATCCTGGCAGCAGGCAAAGACTGCAGATGAAGCAGGCCCTTACGATCCCTTCCCATCTGTTCACCTGCATGTGCTGATGCTTTTATTTTTCGAACCAGGGAGCACCTCCCTCTCCTGTCCAGGTACCTCTGAGCGCAATGGGTGCTGGTCAGTGGTGATAACTCCACAGTTCTGCAATAACCCAGGAAGCCCTTATTCATAAATAAGTAGTGTGTCTCCCAGACATCAGGAATATTTTAGTGTCCTTGAGATTCTCCTTTGCTTTTTCCCCTGCTTTAGCTAATATTTATTTTTATTTCTGATTCTTTTTTGCAGCTGCCAGCAGAAGTTTATGCAGTCTTGAGTCTTGGAAGTCAGATGTTGGTGTTATGAGTCCTATTTTTGCTCTTAGTACTGGCAGGGCACCCGCAGGCAGTCTGAGATGGCTCAAGTTCATAGTCTTCCTGGTTGTCATGTCTGTGCTAGATGGAATAAGTCTTCCTCTTGACTAGCTTTCCCATTTATATTTTTTTCATGTTTTCAGATGACTTCTCTTTTTCTGGATTTAAGCCACTTGATAATAATTAACAATGCAAATAGTGGGCAGTTACAGTCAGTCTTCTCTTATGCTCCTTTGGTTCTAAGGGAATCTGACATAAATATAAATAATATAATGACAGAGTAATCTATTTATGAACAAAGTTCTAAGTCCTGCTAAGGATTTCCCAGCAGGAGCAGGAAGGAGGAAGTCTGTGCCTCCATGCTAAGAAGAAGTAGCACCATCCTATCAAAAGGAAATTTTACAGTTGCAATATCAGTCTCTATGGAGTTGCTGTTTTTTCTCCTGCTGCAGAGGGAGTGGCTGCTGGTTTTGTGGAGGTTAATTGTAAATCACTATGATATTGCTAGTCTTTTTGCCAGATGCCCACTCGGCCTGGGCCCCAGGGCCTGGCATATGGGTTTGTTGCCCTGAAGAAGGCTAAATGTTTCCTTGCAGTCGCTTCCCTCTGTGCTCGAATATTCACCAGTAGTGGGACCAGTCAGGCTCCCTGTGTTTTAATTGCAGTACACCTAACAATAGGTTGATCTGAGTTTCCTGAAAATAAATGTAAACATAATTAAAAAGTCAGTGTTTGTAGGGATTGAAAGCTTTTTCCCCATTGGCCTCAAGGACTCAGGCCCCGGTGATGTGACTGGGATGGGCAGATGTATTCCAAATGTCTTTTCAAGTCTCCCGAGTCTTTGTTCCACATGAAGCTGTGTCGAGAAGGGAGAGCAAGGGAGGAAGAAGAAGGGGCATGGCAGTAGCTTTCCTGCAGAGGAGCTTCACTTTCTGTACCAGTGGTAGCAAAAACTGGGACTGCAGGAAGGAGGTTGCGGTGATCTTGCCTTGTTCCCTGGACGGTGGCTCTTGCTACTGATCTCCTTTTAAGGTGACATCTACTCTTCAATACTCAGCGTCTGGCTCTTTAGAGTATCTGCCTTCTAGATATATTGGATTGGTTTTGTTGTTATTAAAATTAGAATAATCGTTTCCAACAGGAAGCTGAACAGATGTCCTGATTTAATCAGAACAGAACCCTTTTTTCTGTGTAGCATCCAGCTGTCCTAGCACTTTTCAGAGCAGACCCATTAATCTCAGTTTTCTTGGTGGTGAGATTCCTGAAAACTGTCAAGAATTGCTCACTAATAATTGCATCTCTGATCCTTTCATCAGGAATAAAATATGACTCAAAACTCTAGGAAATACTGGTTAGTGCTCAGAACTTCTTTAATAAGAAAAGGAACGAATACTCTCTTTGCAAGGGAATGCTGCAGTCCATCCCTGGTGCAAATTATTTTCAAAAGAGTTCATTATGAAAGTATTTTTGGATTATCTTTGATTTAGCTTGTGTGCTGTTTTCTCAGACTGTAGGAATGCGGTCTGACAGAATGTGTATGGGAGAAAAAAATACACATTTTTACATGCTGGAAGACTGGGCAGGGAGTGCCTTTAGCTTGCCATTATGGGAAGGCAAGTTTTCCTTAAGAATGATAGCCACTGTTGAAAATGAGACTTATCCACAGACCGAGTAGCTTGGAAACTAACTCCTTGTCTCTGCTAACAGCATAAACAGCACAATTAAGTTGGGAGGATGCTTGAAGTTATTTTTATTCCAGTCATACGACCCTGGTACGTTGCATAATTATTTTGATATTAAGTATTTTATAATATTTGGTTTATCTGTTTTCACCAGATTGGAATAAACTACTTTGGGATAAACTGTGCTTTCCACTTTTGGTGCAGTTTTAATTGAAATAGTGTATTTAATGAACAGAAATTCTTGGTGCATGTAAGTGCTTAGTCTGAAAAGGGGAAGAATGGGATGTATAATCATGGGCAGCTACCAATATGGGCACTTCCTGTCCCACAGCAATCTGCCACTCTGCTCAGATATTTATTGTCCACTCTAATTACAGCAAATCTTTAAATCCTTTCAGATGTTATTTAGATGCTCTGGGGGCTCATGGTTGTTGTTTTCAAAAATTGTCCCAGGGTGTCTAATTTCCATTTGGCAAGATAGCCATGGTAGGCAGAGTATGGATTAGATTTAAAGTCTCGGGTGACTTCCCACAGCAGCACCTTATTTACGCATATTTACTTGACTGGAAATGTTCTCATATATGGGAAGATACTTTTTGATAAAGTTCATTGTCTATGTTGTTTGCAGTACACAACAAATTCCTTAAGCAGTTAATGAAAGGAAAACAGGCCCTAATTTGTTCGGACTGCTACTGACCTGGTGCTTTTGATCCAATCCGGCACAACAGAAGTCCAAGGAGATTCCTGACAGTGACAGCAATTTGAGCAAGATAGCAAATTTTTTGGACATTGTGGTTTGCAGAGTACATTACAACTGGCATACACAGCTATGATGGTCTACTCACGCGGAGACATCCAGCTACGTGGCCATAGGACAGGGTAAATGCAGTAGACTCAGATGCTCGGCTGTACAAGGGAGGGCTATGAGAAGGGAGACTGAAGCCTTTTTCATCACAGAAGGGAAAGAAGTGTTGTTCCAGAAAACCCTTCTAAACAAAGTATTTAGTGTGTGCTGGGGAAAATGAGTGTGTGCTGGACAAAACTTAAAAAGGACCTTTCATTGTCAAAGCGCAACAAAAGCAAGGGAGGAATATTGTCCCGTGGATGAGGAGTCAGTCACGGCATATTTTAAGCAGCCAGCAACAGATCCTTTCATACCTAAAAATAAAGATCTGTGGGTCTCATCCAAAACCCGTGGAAGCAAATGAGATTATTTTCATTGACCTTTGAATTGGCAGCCATAAATAGATTGGTTTTTCTCTTTTTTCCCCTTCTGCTGGGGAGGAAGAGGACATTCTGGGTTTCATAGCTCTTTGAGCTAAGCTGCTGAAAGACTGCATCTGCTGATAGTTACACACAGATCCCTCTCCATTCCCATTCTGGGGAAAAAGAACACTGCTGGTGGTGAGGTGAGCCGAGAAGGGGTGAATCGTAGGAATGGCAGCCTCCAACATGCCTAAGCATGAGGAAAAGAAAAGGAAAAGATTTTTATACAGAAAACAGCAATTGGGATAACTCTGGTGTCATTGGTGGGGGTGAGAGAGTTGATTTTTTTTTTTTAAGGCAGGAAAGGAATGAAACTTCAGATACCTGCTCTGACTTTCTTTATAACATGTGCTATGAAGCCATGCTGGGCAGTGAGCCTACAGCTTCTGGTTGAGGAGTAAGACATCTTAGAAAGCCGTTTTCTTGATTTCAAAGTAGTGTATGTTTAAATGACAGCAAGTGTAAGGTGTCTGACTGACTGAATACCATGCATGCAATTCTGCATGGAACCTGTCTCTCAGTATATTTACAGAAGGCTGTCCACTATGCAAGTAGAAATCTCCTACAGCATTATTGCTGTATCATAGTATTGTTATCCCTCATTATACTAAAAATCAGTGCAATAACTTTAGTGCCTATGCACTAACAGGCTTAGGGCACACAGTAGCTTGAGCAGACAAAGGACAGATCCTGTGTTGGCTTCTCAACATGATATTGGCAATCTTTCTGCTTGAGGGTAAATTCCAGTCCTCCCGTGTCCCTGCAGACTCTGTCTACGGGGATGGCTAATTCTCCCTGTAGAAGGTGCCTGGACAGGTTTTGGAACTACACACAGTGGTCCCTGGTTTTCTTAATGTTTCAGTCCAGTCATTGAGTTTTGTCCCTCCAGAAATACTTAGCCAGTGTTGGGAACCAGTCTCCTGGTACCCCATCCCATCTCCCACAAATAGAAAACATCTCCAGTTGGGCCTGAATTATTATGTGACCATGCTGTTGTATTTGTCTTTAAAAATCATTGCTGGACTGTTCTGCTGACACCTCTTCACTTTTCAAAGCCCCAAGGTCCCTTTTTGGCTCTAGAAGTGTTGGTTTTTTTCATATCTTGCTGTTTCTTCTTTAATCCCTTTCTCCTGAAGAAAGCAAAAACCTAGGACATGTAGTGGAGTCAAAGCAGCCAGAGCAGGTGTTGTAGTGTGATGATTTCCTTCTTTGAAGAAGAGGAGATTTTGGGTAGAAAAGAAGATGCATTATAACTTTCAGTAAGAAACAGAACATCATGAAGCAATTAGTAGGACTGGAGTAACTAGTTCAGGCTGAATATGTAATTAATGTCACCTTTTCCATATTCAAAACTGATTTTTTTTTTTTTTTTTGCTATTTCCTTAGAGTGATGTTTTAAATGCTTTGGATTTGGAGGAATTCAGAGCAATGTACCCAAGAAAACATTCTTCAAGAGAGGAGGCACCAGGAAGAGCCTGTGATGAATGCCCAAAGTCTAGCACCAGAGAAGCTTTGGCTGAGTGATGACGGTTGGATTTCCAAGGAAATGGAGAGGGGTACATGTTATACTGCCCCAGAAAGCTAGCAGGACTTGATTGTCCGAAAGCTTTTTTGGAAATCTGGAGCTAATATTATTAGTCTAGGTAAAGCCTTGGGTGTTAGTGTTGAGTGGAAGATGACTCTTTCTAGTCTCTGGTTATGGCTTCATGCTCTGAAAACTTTTTACAACTCCAGGTGTAAGAGTCAATTAACTAGATATTCCTAGAATCAACCAGTGACTGCTTTTGCTAGAGCTGAATTTGGCTTTCATTCCTACTCTCTCACTTTTTCAAGTTTCTTACAACCACCTTAGACATATTTCAGACTATAGGTTTCCATAGAAGCTTTCAACCTACAACCTAAAAATGAGAATTTTGGTTTGTACAGCTCTCCTTTTTTGGGGGGCATGGGAGGGTGGGTAGGAAAGACAAGTGGAACATACAGCTTGGATAACTGAAACCTGGAAGAGGCCTGAGAAATGTTTCTAGATGATTGTCTCACACTTCAGTGTAGCTACCATTGTCCTTTCACAAGATTACATTCTAGAAAACAAGCTTCAGCTGTGCTGCTGTGTAAAATGTATGGGATCTGTTCCCTGCCTCTTATGCAAAATGACATGGCACAGCTCACATCCTTTCAACTGGGTTTTCTTCCTTTCCCAAACCAACTGAAAAGATTGCAGTCTGCCTACTGGGAATGACCCCTGGCTCTTGCTGTCACCTGCCATTCCCAGGCACTGTCTGGAAGAAAGCATGTTGGCAGTTTAAATAGCATGGTCAGTATTTGAAACCATGTCCTGGACCTCATTTGTCTACAAATACAGACTTAGCCAAGCACAATGGTGCCAGAAATGGCTGTATTATTGAATTGTGTGCTTCAAGAAACCTATGTCAATGTAAAGCAATGCTGGACTCTTTCCTCCCTTTGTCCCCATAGAGAAAATTCAGAGGCCTGGCCATCATGTCCTGCCAGGGAACTGCAAATGCTGCTGTTGAAGGATTCATCCTCTCAAGAAGACAATACAAACTGCTTGATATGTGAACCCCAAAGCATGATTCTCTTTATTTACTCTGAGAGGACCTACTCGATAGGATTGTTAAGTACGTGGTTGGCTTCAGGCATGCAGCTTCCCATGAGTCAGTCCCGCTCACGCTAGGAGATAAGTACTTACACTGCGATTCAGCGAGCTGTTCAAGTAAGCGCGCCAGGCTGAATGGAGACAGCAGGAAGGGTCCTGCAGATAGCCATGTCCTTTGATATAAACAAACTCTGATTTATCTCACGCCTTGATCCTGTCCATATTCTTATGCCCTGATTCTGTCTATTCTAACCCTGAAAGCAGGGCTTTTGCTCATTAACACCAAATTCATATTTGTCTGGCAGCATCCCAGTCCCCAAGCATAGCCTTGGAAGGTACAGATGGTTACTTGCAGTGTGGAAGAAAGAGTCAGAAGGTGGTAGTTTTCCTTCGTGGTACTGTGAGTTGGGTATCCATACACTGCTTTTCTTTGGGGAGAGGCATGAGTGTGAGAGGCAAAAATCTCCCTCATTTTGCACCAGAATAAAAACAGTTATTTGAAGGTTTGTTCAGTTATTTCTCACGGACAGGAGTTGTTTTGAATTTTTGGCCAGCTCTTGTTTCAAGCGTTTCTTTGAAATTGTAGGACAGATATTTGCTGTCCTACAGCAAGTTACTGTTATTTAGGAGAAGCTGAATTTATGATGTAGCTTTTTTATATCAGTGCTTAGTGTTTTAGGAGAAACACTCTGCACTGTGAAGCTTATTATTAAATTGCATTTGTTAGTAATGCAAGAATTTGCTATTACGAAGGAATGGAGAATCAGGCCTTGGGAAGGGTATTCTAGCGCTGTTAAGATGGATTATCGAGATCTAGCCTCACATATTGACTTACTTTTTTTTCTTTTTCCCTTCTCTTAGATACCATGCCACCTGCTCAGAAAGCCTTGTTCGCTGTTGAGCTGCCTGGGTCTACAGAAACTTGGTTTGCCTGTCATTTAGATAATGTTTGAGTCACCCTTCTTTTCAAATGCAATGAAAGAGGGCTGTAAAGCATGCAGTAATTTGCTGTGGTCTTGATAGCGCCCTGGTCCACTTTTCTGGCTCTGTTAATTTACTATAACTGGCTTGTGAAGGCTCTCCAGTGATAATGTTCAGGAAACAAGAACAAAATAAGAGCTCTTCTTCCAGTGCAACTGAGAGAAATCTGAGTTAGTAGTTAAAGAGTCGCTTTGGGAAGCCGTGAGCTCTAGTACTAATTTGTAGCATCGCCTTAAGCATGCAGCCTTTGGTTTTCAGGTCTCCATCTGTCAAGGTAACACTTCACAGGGGTGTCATAATGATTGCAGAATTCTTGATGACCTCACGTGGTAGGTGCTACGGGAGGCCACCGTTTCATGATTAAAAGGGTGGGTGAGAATCATGGAATTTTAATGTAAAACTAACTTACGATACATACACAGGGCCAAAGACGTTTGTAACACTTGGATGCTTTTTGTGATGCGGAGCCGAACCTTTTGAACTCCAGCCAGCATTGCTGGTCATGCTCCTGACATGCTTCCTAGCTGATTCCATGGAGATTTCCTTGCATTTTGTACAGAATGCCTCCTCTCAGATGGTGTTTCATATTCTCATGACTTCAGTCTGCCTGTTCTGAAATACCAGCATGCCTGCTGGTCACTCCTATATGCTCCAGTGACTCAGAAATGCTGTTCTCTGGCTGGTGTGCGATTTCCTTCTGTTTCTCAGGGATACAGTGTCAGCTTAGCTGTCCTGAGTTTACGTGTCCTGAAAGCCTATTTCCTCATCGCTTGTCAAGCCACATCTGCCTTTTCTCCTCCTCCTACTGCAGACCTTCTGTCTCTTTTTCGTGATGTTGTTAGACTTCCAGTACCTTCAACGGTTCACATGTGGGACTCGCTTGAAGCTGAAGCAAAGATGGTTGAAGGAGGGAGGCAAAGAACATATCCATTAAATTACAGGGATTCCCTAAACAAAAAAAGGAATATTTAGCATTGTAGTTTTTCTGCAGTTTTGGGGTGGGAAAGGTGGTCCTGTTTTTATAGTCAGAGACTGATTTTTCAGAGCTTTAACAGTAAATTAAGTACGTCCTTTAAAATATATGATGACATGCAATGCACTGGTGTTTTTCTGCTGAAAAGACTATGCTGTTTGCAACAATTTTTGCTCTGGCTCAACTTCACAGCCCTCAGGAAGCTCTATCGGTGGAAGGAAGACAGCTTGGGTAGAGCCTCACTGTTCTCACTGGGCAGAACCTTGCCCGTAACGGTGTAATATCCTTGTTCCTGTAGTCCTTCACCCTTCACAATCAGTCCTGCACACTCCGCATGAAGCAAAAGGGAATAAGCATAACAGGGAACCTGAGAGAACCCAATTCTGCATTCCCAAGAATGCTCAAGTACTCTGGTGTGGTAGCAGAGTTCCTTCTTGATGAGGGAGAACATATTAGCTAAGTGCCTTAATAACTTACCAAGTATCCTTCCTAACTGAGGTTTCCACAGCATATATATTTCTTTACTATGCCTATATATTATATCCCTCTTCTGGGAGCAAGATTTTGGCTCCAGAACTTTCTACCTAATGCTGGACTGCCCCAGCTCATGAGTAAACTGTCTCCCCTCACCTGTCAAATGAATCTGTTGTACCTGTTGTACATTTTCTTCTACCACTGACTTCTTTGGATGTACAAACCGAGGCACCAAGGGGAACATGTGACTTAACACCCTGCAATGAGGCAGTATCAAATGAAGAAGTAAAGATTGCTCTGGTCTCCAAGCCTAAACAAATGAGAATATATACTATGTCTCATGCCATGAAAATATGATAGCGAGAGACACAAACTGCTACCATAAAAAGAACAATTTAGGGTATATATATTCCCTGACATTTAGAATGTTCTCTCTCCATATGTAAGAGATGTAAGTGGAATCCTCCAGCTCATATATTCAGGCTGCAATGTGTCAAATATGACATGAAATTGCAAAAGTCTGATGCTGAAATGATGACGAATGTGTGGTAAAATTGTGGGAACTCACAGACCTAAATGCTGAGTTCCCATTTACTCTAGTAACATGCAGTGTACACACATGTACTTTGTTATAGCCATTTTTATATTAGGTTTCCTTTTCTTTCTTTCTTTCTTTCTTTTCCTTTTTTTCTTCAGGCTGTGATACTCGTTATTGATCTTCAGCATTTGTACAGGCTGATAACACAGGACAAGTAAAGTACAGATACAAATGATTATTCAGTACCTTCCATGTCCATTGTCCAACTGTTAAATTGGCAGAACGTTTTAATCTGTAACATGACAGATGTAGTTTGCTTAATATGGCAGCTTTGAAAGTAAAATGGTTTTGTGCTCAGTGCTCTGCAGCTTTAAATTCAGCAGACGCTCATTTGTACTAAGGGCCATTTTGTCCCCTGAACGCCACAGCCTTTACCACTTGAGGCAGAGACCTTGTCGTCTTTCACCAGCTGCTTCACTTTTCTCACTTCTTTTAATAATTTTAGCTGGAACTTTTACTTTACGGTCTGTGGAAGAATAAAATGCTAGCGTTAAAGTTAAACATTTTTTTGCTGACATTCCTCTGACCTTTTCTACCTGCATGTCTAAGTGATGCTTCAGATAGACATTACTGGGATCAGTGGAGCGAAAGAAAAGAAACCAGTCTTTGCTACAGATCCTGCAATTCACCTTTTTTTTTTTTTTACTGCAACAGTTTCTCATTTGTGAAAAATCTCACTGGAATCTCATGAGAATAATCTCATTCCTGCTGTGGTAAGCCAGGACCCTTGTCTTGCTCCTGGTATCTCCTTCTCACAGTTTGGGCAAGAAGCAATGTATGTTACAACTGATCATGACCTACCTGTGGGAAGACTCACAGAACAGGAGTGCTAACGGTTTAGCTCGAGTTTATGTGTTCCCTTCACATACTGGGGCACCAATTCAGATTTTTTCTCTTTCTTTCTCCTACAATTCCTGAAACTTGTCAGAACATTGGGTCTTTGAGACTTCCATTCCTCTGATAATTTTGGATAAACATGAGCAGTAAATTGGAGAGAAAGCTGTTATGCTATGACTGTGTTAGCTTCATTGTCTTAGGAAATCATGCCTCAAGATTATTCCAGCTCATTCTGTAGACACAGATAACTCCTTACAGAAGTGTAAAAGTTCCATCTACCCTACTGGTGTTAGAAAGTCAGAACTTATTGTCATCTCAGTAAATTCTTGGATTACAATTTTTGAAAGTGGTTTAGGTAGTCTGTCATCCAAAGTCCTGTTTAAAAACAGTTAACCATTCATAGCCTTAATTTCACTAAAATGTGCATGGGATTTAGGAAGCCTATGAAAGAGGTTCTGTGATGTACCTGACTAGGTATCTGAGTATCTTTAAGAAACTGGGGCCACATTTCTCTTTGGAAAATAATTCTTGAACATGTGGCATAGTACCCTTCCCATCATCGGGAACACACCTTCCGTAAGAAGAGGCCAGAAAACAGATTCTGAATGCTTTCCTACAAACTTCCATGGTGATGGAAAATGTATCAGGCTTAAAGGCTACAGAGATTAGACTATGCAACAACAAATGTGATACTCTGAGGCAAGTCAGTCCGTATCTACAGTGTGCCATGTTTGTTGTATTTCTTATAGCATCACTATAAAACTTTAAACCTTCTGGGCATTAATATTATCCCACTTAATATTAACAGCACCTCCATCCTTGTTTCCCGCTGTTATCTTGTCAACTCATATCTCATGAATTCCTTGTCTTTCACTTCCTTATCTTCCTCTTCTGGTAAGGCTTGCTTTCTCCTTCCAAAATGGGCTGGGTGCATTCGAGCGTGAATGTGTCTGTGCAGTCAGCCCATCTGGGTACTCTGGTATGCAGCATCATCCAACCGGCTTTCCCAAACTCCCTACTCCTATTGTTCTGGTTTCCCACCGCTCTTCTCCCTCTTTCTGCCAGATGCTGTCTCATTCTGGGTCTGACTTGAGGATATTCAATCAGTTCTACTTTCTGCAGCTTGCATCCCACAGCTGTTATTTGATCTCATTTCCCCCTTTTTTCCCTCCTCCCCCTTTCAGTTTTGATCTAGTTCCAGAGTTTCATTATCTAATTGATTTGTTCCGGTAGACCTTTAATTTCTTCATCTTTTAATAGGTCTTATGAGGATTGTTTTCTCACTTTGGAGCTTAGCGATGGCTGCTTTTCCCATTTAATATGTACAGGCTGCCAATCACTTCTACCAGACCATCTCAGTCTCCAGCAGTCACTCTTCGGTTCATGGTTGTTATCTGGCCTTTCCCAGTAGTTGTTTGGCTTAGAACCAAGAATGCAAGAGTACACAAATGCCCATGTGATGGTCTGCCATTGACATTATAAGACAATTACCAGCTTACTTTGGAGATTTTTCACTCTAGAAATGCTAGGTTTCTCTACATATTGAAGGCTGTGGTTAATTTTTGAGGTTTGTTTTGAGACAGACCGGAGAAGTGACACTTCCTGCAATAAAAACGTGTTCAGTCACCTTCTTGTCAAGTTTCAATACGGAGGAATTGACAGAGCTGTGCGTCATCTTGGTTGTGACGGAATGATGGTAGACCCTGAGAGCCGCATGCTGAGAGGTATCAGTTTTCTATACAGAACTTGGGTCTCAGTTTCCAATCATCTTGTCTCCTAGTTATACGTACTTTTAAATTTTTTTTTTCCTTTTAACAGGGCAATCTTTGTCTCATCTAGGGCTTCTAGATACTGCTGTAATATAAGTGTAATATACAAGCAGTTTTAATGAGGAAGTGTTATTTGAATGAACAAGGATGGTGACTAAGAACTTGAAAAAGTTGCATTTTATATGAGTTGCATCTTACCCAATGCACATGTATTTATTTAGGTGTTTTAGGGTTCTTCAGAAATATTTTGGTCTACTAAGAGTATAGTATTGCTTTGAGATGCAACATGAACAGTGTAGTGGGAGAAGGCAGGGAGGACACACTGATCAAGTGAATTATGTGATTTTCTATTTTTTTTCCATATAAATGCTACTGATTTCCATAAAGAATAATTATCCATACTTAAAGCTGCTTGGAGAACAGGATTCCCCCCCCCCCCCCTTTTTTTTTCTGGAGAAATGGAGGGAATATGGAGATTTCTAAGCTTCTATACAGTTCAGACTTACACTGATGTCTTGCAGGTGTTGAGTGCTACCAATACTGTGGTAGCAGTGCCATTTTTCTGCTACTATTTAAAGAACATTAGGGCACCACAGTTTTAGTCAAAAGCAGAAACTGTTCTTATCCAAGAAATGTACTTAAACCAGTTTATTTTGTTCACTACACATGGTTTGTATTAATTTTGTGAGTTAATGAATTCCTTGACTGAAACTTTGAGTTGCTGTTTTGTAGTGATGGAAGAGAGACTCATACCACTTTGGCTTCCATATTTTATTGGCATTTTATTTTACTTTAACTCCAGATATCTTTTGGATGGAGAAAAATCCTGCTTCAGAATGAATGGGGAAGGCTGTCAGTTGATGTGAATTGATGCAGTAGCAGTGAAGAAGAAGAGACAACTATAGATTTTCAGCTAGATGCCTGACACAATATAGTCGTAACAAAAGAAGGCTCTCCCAGAACTGCCTTCATGACAGTTCCTCTTGTTAGCAGGGCAATGTTTCACAGGTTCTTTTAGTCAAGCAGTTTTGGTCTGCCACCAAATGACTGCTCAATGCTTCATCCATTTCTTTTCCTAGGATGAAACGTGACTGGCGAGCCTGTCTCAATGTTGCTTTATCAGTAAAATCCTTAGGGTCTGGGGGGACTAAGAGTGAAAAGACCACGTTGTTCGACTCCTGACAGAAGAGCAAGGTGACTTTGTGGTCACCTTCAAACATGGTTTTGCTGCTTGATCTCTTTCCATGCGTCCAACTTCAGCCATTTAATCCGTAGGAGTGGCCTGCCATCTTTCATAGAATCATAGAGTTGTTTAGGTTGGAAAAGACCTTTAAGATCATTGAGTCCAACTGTCAACCAAACACCACCATGCCCACTAAACCATGTCCTGAAGTTGCCACTGAAGGGAACTCCAGGGGAATTCTCACACAGACAGTTTTATCTTCCTGCTCCAGAAGAAAACTATCACTAAAATCTTAAATGCAAGGTTGTATAGCTTCCTTGTGACTAAATTCAGATGTCCTTAGCTGCCTGGCAGGCAAGAAACAGTACCAATATCTCGCACTTTTCTCATAAGGGAGTTCTGATTCCAAAACTGAATTAGCGGCTTTGGGGACTGAAGTCCACCTGGCTCCTGCCAGCTTCCCGGGTGGCTCCAGAGCATGGGCTTCCACTGGCAGTGAGTTTGGGGGTGATGCTGTATGTACTGCAGCCAGCCTTTGGGGTGGGAAATTGGCGGGGGTTTTACCGCAGTCCTCAGTGGAATTAGCCAAAGCAAACAGTGAAAATCCCCTATGCAAAGTGGATTTTGTTATGCTGTTGCCTTTACAAGAACCCAGTGATCTAACCAAATGAGAAGGGTTGTAGGCTGAGAGTTAGGAAACATAATGCTGGATTAAAAAAATACCAGTGTAGAGAGACATGTATGTAAGCCTATAGATAGAACACCCTCAAAGTATTCAAAGTGTTTTAAATAGCAAAAGTTCTGGACTGTAATGATAGACATACAATGTACAAGCTAGTTTAATAAAGGACAAGAAGCAACAGCAAAATTAGTTATGCCTCAAATAAGGGAAGTTTCAATGTCTGTGGGAGAAAACAAAAAGCATGTACACTTGGTCTGAAGTAACGTGGGAAGGAAAACTGCTTTGAGTGGCAATGAAATCTTTGATTCCACTCTTGAAACACTTATGCAAGAGCTTAAAGTGGTAAGACAAGGCAAAAAGCAGGTTGGTCTGCCTTGAATTTTAGAAGTTTCTTTTACAACCCTTTGTCAAAGAGGTGCTCAAAGAGTGGCTACTTAAGTGACATGAGGTTTGAGTGGATGCTTATGAACCTTAAAAAGAAAAAAATTCCATTCTGACTGTGGAACTGTGAATCTGTGACACCTGGATTATGTTTCTGATTTTGCTCGTTAAACTTTGGTGAACTGCATAATTTTTCTGAGCCTTGCCTTATTCGTCTGTAAGAGATACTTAGAAGCATTGTGGGAAACAGTTGATTGTGTGTGTATATGTGCCTTTCAGTCCCTTTTATTTACCAAATGAAATTTCCCCAGAAAAGTGTGGTATTTTAATTCTTGTTTTCATTTTGAAGGCAGGGAAAACCATCTTTGTAAGGCTTTCCCATGGAAACAAAATGAAAAAAACACATATGAATATGGCAGAATATTTATTTTGATAATATACTGAAATGTAGTTGAATGTAATGAGATATATGATTGTAATAAGTACATACATAGATTTAGTTTTGAATTTTGGCATGAACCTAAAATATATCAACCATACAAATTAAATATTTAAATATTATCTAAATTAATTGAGAATGTTAAAATACATTTTTCAGACCTTTTCCTTGACAAGGAATTAAACAAGTTGGCCACCTTCTGCAAAATGTTATGATAGGAAGAAAACAGAATTTTTCAACAAACAGTTCCACTTCTTATCTTTCACTAAGTAGATAACTGACCACACCTTAACTGTGTACATCCAAAAGAACAGCAGTTTCATTAAGAATATTTATGTAAGTTACCATTAAATAAAAAGGAGTCAGCTTTGCTTAGGATGAGCCAAGGCCCTAGTAAATTTGAGACATTTTTAAATACAGGAAGACAAAGTGCATGAGATGTTTAGTAAAAGATGGTGGAAAGGGTTGCTGGTTTGCTAAAGCTGCCTACAGCTTGTTTCAACAAGTAAACTAAGGTTCTGATCAATTGTAGTAATTACTACACAGTGAATATCTTTACTAAAAACAAAGGTATTAAGTGTCTTTGATTTTCAGCTTTGGTAGTTACACCCTACTTAAATGCCACCTTAAAATTTTAATTGTATAAATTGTTCTTCACTTCCTGTTCTAATGAATTACATACAACTTCTTTTCACCTTTGGCAGTAAAGTTGAGACCCCATCCTCTTTTTTTTTTTTTTTTTTTTTCATATTACTTTTGAAACCAGGACTATGAAAGCTGAGCTGTAGGACTGAATCCTCATCTTGGAAGTGATTGGACTTTTTTCTTTTTTGTTGCAGGGAGAGCCAGTTGCACTGGACATACACTGTGTGCACAATGCACTATATCAGTAAAACTATAATTTTATCTTTGATCATTCTTATGTGAAAAGACTGTCTTGTTGGTAAGTTCTGTCTGTGATATTCTTGTAGGATAAGGTATCATGTGAAGTGAGCAGGGAAAAGGAAGTTATACTCCTGGAAAACCTTTTTTCTTTTTTTTTTTTACTTTGACATTTCTACTCAAGGTAAAGCAGAAATTGGAACATAAAAGCTTAAACTTTAGTATAGATGCTTTCAAATTTCCCCACGTAAGGAAAAAAAACCCTATAAATTAAATGCAAAGCTCTTTGCCAGCAGCTGTTGGACATTCTTTTCAGACTGTACAAACAGTGTCCTCCTTTACTATAACTCTGCAATTTATACAGTTCGTAGCCACAGTCTTATTTCATTTTCCAATTAAAATTTGTAATTATGCATTATATTAAGGAACAACAACAAATAAAACCCCATAACATGCTGAAATTCATGTTGGGTGCATTTGCACCAGTCAATGGAATAGTGTTTATAGAAAAATAACTGTGATGTTTAGTATAGCATAGAATCAGGGCCTCTATGCTGTTATGTTCTATTTTGCTGCTGTATCAAAACTCAGCTGTTACTGTTGTGGAACATCTTTCTCCTTTTGGTAGGAAATAAAAATGTTCCAAATGTAAGGTCATGAACAGTTGTTTCTTGATGAGGGTAGACTCATTTGGGGATTCCTAAAAAAGACCTTGATTTCTTTCTTGCTAATCATACTTGGGCTCGCTCTCTTTCACAGAATAACTTCTCTTTGTCTCTGAGATAATTTTTATTGGGGTATGTGGAGCTTTCACAGAGACTGCTCTATCACTTCACCTGTGATTGAAAATGCACAGATAAACTGAGGATGGGGAGGGTGGCATCTGTGTTGTGCTCGAAGGGGAGTTCTTCAGTTTTAAATATGTAACAGAGGTTTGGAGGCAGGCAAGGAGCTGGTGTGGAGAGGTTCAGCAATGTCTGACTGCACAAGGGACCATTTTGTGGCCACCATTTTACTGTGCTGCAGTCCTCATAAATTAATCATATCTTGCAAGTTGGTGCCTTGCTCTTAGAAGAGCAAGGGTATATGTGAATAATTTTCCAGAACCACTGGTATGGTTCAGAGAACATACAAGGATTTGCAAAACTTTTTGCAAACTTGCAAAAAGTCCCCCTCTTGGGGAACTACTCCAGTTCTGATGGTTCTTGTCAAATTACGTTTGCTTTGCTGTTTAGGAAAAAGGAAAATCTTTGTGAAATCAGGCTTGAGGAGTCCTTTCTCATCCTGTGTCTTCAATTCTGGCGTTAGTAGTCAGGTTATTCTGGTTTAATGAGTTACTGCTCATCAGCTCAGACAAACCACCTAAAAGTATATGGGTGTGTGTTTTTTGCTTGTTCTAACAGCAAACTAAAATGTTTTAGCTAAAATAATCCTGAAGAGAGTTTAAGGGATTGAAGTTTACATTGTGAACCCCCAGAACTGTAAGGCTAGTTATGGGTTGGGTGGAAATGTTAAGCAAAAGTAACTTACTGTTTGCAATGGCCTATCTATATTCCAATATGGCATTATCAACTTAAGATAGACCAGTTTGAAATAATTTGGTCTTTTTGGTCATGTGTACATTTCTTTTTTAGAACCCAGTTTTTTATTTTGTGAAACTTTATTTTATCACAGATTTAAATACTAAATTGGACAAACTCAAGAGGACACATTCCTTGTAATTTCTTTATGCTTAGTAGATGTCCCTTGATTATTTCCTAAGAAATGTTTTATTTTGCTGGTGTAATGGTTTAACCTGAAGAGAGTGTTGATTATAAGAAAATGAATATGAGAAATGACCTGAAAAACTCAGGAATTTTTCATTCTTAGTGTTGTGCTGTCCCTGCATAGCATATGTGGTTCAGAGTGATTTCTCAAAATATTAGATGGGAGTAGGATCAGGCATTAAAAAAAATCAATGATTTCATGAATTTCTGATAAAATCTTCTGCTTCAGTTGAGAGGTTGTCACATTAAGGATCATTTCTTGGAAATAACTGAGTTTCTTCAGCATATATTATCTTTTCTGTTACACTTGAACAACAACATGTCTTCCACATTAGGTCTTTTATGTTTAATATGCAAACAGGGGGTTGTTCAGGGTAAACTGGAGCATATTCGGGCTCATGGGACCTCATTATCACATGAAAAAAAGTAAAGCTTTGTTTGTCAGAGGCCGGGTTCAGAACCCTGCAAAAACTTAGAAAACACAAATGTTTTGTACTGCAAACTGACAAGATACAGAAATCAGCAACACCATTTTCACAATTTCACTCAAGGGTACAGGCTAGGACGCTGCAGAGAACCATTTGTTTGCTTACAATATATTTGGCATGAATTAGAAAAGTGGAAGAACTCCAGACATACCATGGGAAATGTAAATGGTTTTTACATCTGATGTTCTTCAGAGAACAAGTGTGGCTGGTCTAAAATAGGGAACCTGTCAGCAAATTGTATGGCTAAGGTTTTTTTTTTTTTCATGAGATTAGTTT
>NW_010972909.1:4733879-4753046 GCF_000737465.1 Haliaeetus leucocephalus | reverse complement strand
CCCCCCCCCAAGAACCAACCCCCACCCCAAACCAAACCACCAAAAAATAAAATTAAAAAAACAAACCCCAAACAACAAAACCAGCAAACACTCTGTACTGGGAGACTCAAAATGAGAGAGAATCAAAATAAGGTGCTCACAATCCTATATGTGTAAAGAGGTAGCTGTATTTTTTACAGCTTCCAGAAAGAAGATTTAACATCTACTGGGTCATATACAGATTAAAGATCATTAAAAAAATTCTGTTGCTACATTTTCCATGAAAAATGAGAGGAGGGGTTTGAGTGAGATAAGTGTTTTTTTTTCTTTTCAGGACTTGGCTACAGACTGAAATACACGTATTTGCAAACTGAGGTATTTAAGGCAAAAATGAATTGTATGATAAATTACTGTTTTATTCTGTGATCTGGGAACACAACTAATTTGAATAATACATGGGGCACTTCCAGTGGACTGTAGAAGACTTGAATTTGTGATTATTTTGCTGTATAAATATATTAGCTTACTCTGTCAAAGGGGCTTGGCAGTCAGTGTGAATGCTGCTTGCTCACTGCACCATGGCTTCTCCATTTCACATCAACTTAAATTCCCTGAAAGGTCTCTTTTCTGAGAGCAGCTGAGCATATAGAGTTCGACAGAACAGTCTGGGCAGAAGCAGGCAGGGAGGGGGACATAAGCAGGATACCTGCAGCAGGAGAGTGACACAGGAGACACGAAAAGGGACAGGGGACCTACACATAGCAAGGAGCACATCTCAAGTGAGGCTTTGAGTGAGACAAAAAGCAACAAATTTTCCTTATTTAAGCAGTTGCATTTTGTCCTACCTTTTTGGAACAACTAAACAAACATATTTTTTGAGATTGGAAGTCTTTATTGTGTTTTTTTATTTTTTATTTTAAGGGAGGAGGAAGGACTTCAGTTCCGAGGCTCTGGCTGCATAGAGGAAAGGGTTGTGGGGGCCTGTGCACACTTTATGGACTACACAGTTCAGCCAGCGATCCCAGTTCTCATCTGAGGATGTGAGCACAAGAAGCAACCAATATGTCCAGCAAGGCCTCACAGCTCCTGTGTGTGGTCAATAGTAAGAATATTTTCAACCAAATCATCTTGCTTTCTTAGCAAACAGTAAAAATTCTTTGAATCAATTGCACAGATTCACTGAAACCATTTCCCCAGTTTATCACAATTTAGCCAGGTTAACTTAGTACAACTTAAACTTTTGTAGCAAAATTTAGGTGGATGGAGCTAAACAAATCATTTTTGTTGAGCATTTCAACAGGGAAAGCAATCAATTTTGGACAATCTGTAGCAAGGAGCACTCTGGACAGAACCCGTGCAGTGCTAAGGGACATCCTTACTCACAGGGGTGAGAGCACTTTGTTGTAGTGATGAGTCTGTGTTATGGCCTGAGAGGTCTGTGCTTTGTTTGATGACTGTGGGGTCTCCTTTTGTTTTCCTGAGCATGATTTGGCATATCAGACTTACAGGTCCTCTAGTTGATCTCTCTCCCAAGAGATCTCTTCTGTGCAGCAGATTGTGTAGAAGGGCAACTAAAGTATTGTGGTTACTTTCAGAAGGTGCCTGTCTCTCTCTATTAAAATAGATTAGACCCTCAGGATATTTTTCAGCTTTTCTTATTTTTTCATTCATTACATGAATGAATATCACCAGAAAAACTTTTTTCACGAGTGGTGGGACTGTCCTGCCAATGCCTAGCTGCCTCTTAATCTGACATTATGTGCTTTGCTGGATCACCCCAGACCGACCAGTTCTTCATACCTTCCCATGTGCTCTTCCATTCTTTGCCTACAATCTTGCAGGTCCTCCCAAGTATCTACCATTTTCCAGTTCTGCTTCAGCACTTGGTTGCAGGTTTGGATGTGGATTAACTCACAGAACGGAGAAACATAACACAGCTTTATCTAGTGCAAAAAAGGTTCTTAGTTTGTAGCTTGGTTATCTGGAATTATTTAAAAGAAAAATTAATCCAGCCAAGGATCTCAGACACTGTTACAGTCACGTGTATGTTAAACAAAGAAACTCCTCCTTACAAGTAACTAGTGAACTTTATGTGTCTTTCAGTCCCTTTTATTTACCAAATGAAATTTCCTGTTCTCTTCCCATCAGCTTGTTAAAAGTATGAAACATGTCCACTTCTTAATTTATTCCACACTTCATTTTGTTTTGGCGAAACAAACAGGATTTGTATTGAACTTCCCTGGAAGTTTTAAGAAAAGCTGCTTTCAGCTCAACTAGTAACGAGGCTCAACAATGCCAATGGCTGATGCTAGTTCAGAACAGCTCTGCAGATACTTGAGGCTGTTCTTGTGAGATGCAAAAGGTTTGACCTAAATGTAACTCCCAGCAGCAGTCAGCCTCTCCTGTTCTGCTGATCTTTCTCTAGAAGTCTAAGACAATCCAAAATGGTGAAAAGAAAAGCATCTCAGAATGTAATTAATTTTTCAATTAAATCTTAATCTATAAAATCAGTTAACATCAGGCAAATGTACCACAAAGTTCAGATATGCTAATCATGAATTTGAGCAAGTAACAGTCACAATTGCAATTGTCTGAAAATCAATGAATTAAGTGGGAAGTAGAGGAGATCTGTCCATTAGCTAAGACATCAGATAAACACAGTCAATAATCATGTAATGAAAGTAACACAGCATGAAGACAGAGCTGTAAAACACTAACTTCTAGAGAAGACACATTTCCATTTAATGCTAAACCTTTTACAGGAACATTTACACCAAAATGATTGATTGAATTAATTAAACATTTTAAACACCAAACCCAAACTTGTTTACCCACGAGTACTTGAAGCAAATTTAGACTCCTGGATCTCTATGTGCTGAACACGATACGGTTGATGTGGCCCCTCTCAATTTACTTGCTTTTTGATACCGTAGCAGTTAGCTCATTTCACTTCCTCCTGTAAGGTACAGCCTGGCCTTTGCCGGATCTTTCCCCTGTCAGATGCCTGGCAATTTTGAAGGTAGGAATTGCGTAGCTTGTAAGTTTAGGAAATGGCGACAGATGTCTTTTTCATAAGAACTTGTCTGTGTGTGCTCAAATTCAAACACATGCTTAGAACTTCAAAAGTGGCAGACAGAATGGTAATGGATGATATTCCACCCTGTAGGAAAACAGGTAAAAGATACAAATAGCTCCTTAAAATCGAAGGAAAGATTCATTCCTTGATTTGCATAGTCTTTGGACGTTTGTGGTAGCAGGCAGTGGTTTGGAGAGTATGCAGACATCATCTGTTCACGACTCACCTTAGGTTGATGGCATCATTTTGGGTGCTCAGGCTGGTTGAGTCATTGCTCCATATTCTCTTTCCACGGGATCAAGATCAAAAAGCGGGTATCACTCTTTCTTGATTCTGCAATTGCCTGAGAAAGAGCACCATCTTCTGCCTTCAGCTTAACCTTTCAGGTTGTGATTCTGACTTGTACTGCCCTGTAGCACCTCCCCTCAAGGTCTCCTCAATGAATCAGGAGGTGCAGACACCTGCAGCTCTCCCCTTTCCCCCAGCTTAGTCTGCTTGTCCTCATAACTGGCGAGCATGACCTGACAAGGTTGGGAAAACTGCCCTGAATCTGGCAGTTCCTTTTCAACATCCCCTGCTGAAGCCGCAAGCAATGCAGACTCCAAAAATAAACAAGGAGTGGGATAAACAGGAGGTGAGCTTACGGAAGCTGCCTCAGCCCCCACTTCTTGGTGATAGCTAGAGGGTACCACTTGACACCAATGTGCAGTCATTTTCCCTCGCCCACGCTCTTACAGTTAAGGGTCTTGACACGTTCAGGAGTGTGACTGGTGGTCCAGTCAGTGGTCGCTGTTCCTTATCCATGCTCCATACATACATTTTCATATACCCTCTTAATACCTCCTAAAATAGATGCAGATGCATTCTGGGAACTGTCACAACACCCTTCTACCAGGCAATGAATTAGAGAATTAATCATTTGTAGCTTTAGGCAGTACAGGGATATAGAGTCACTCCTACCAGTTGCTAACCAAGAAACAAAGTGCTAATTTAGATTCCTAGTAATATAAAGTTCATACAAGGTTAAGAAAATTAAAACATACGTGAACATGTAGTCTGACTCTTCTGTAGGTCATGAGTCTGATGGTGGGTTAAGATTTCGGCAAATGCACCTCAGTTATTGAATGTTTTTTTGCACAATGAGAGTACAAAATACTAAAATGTTACTTAAAACATTACTGCATTTCTAATACAGTCAGAATATAACAAATATGTGTTAAATTAAATGCTTCAAAGATGAAGCAGTGCAAGAAACCAAAAATTTCCCACGGACTTTTGGTTGCAGGACACATACTCACCTTTTGAAATATTATGTCCTTTTAAATTGGCTGAAAATGATTGCCCTGAATTGCTAGCCAATCCAAAAAGTTGGCCAGTAAAAATAATTAATCCAGTGCCCACAATTTTAACCCCATTTAGAATGTAAATTATTTCTCAGTACTGCAACTTATTTTACATTACTAGCAGTACTTTTGTTAACAGCTGAATGCAAAAAGGTATAAGTTCTTGAGCTTTTTTGACATTAAGAATCAGCCATCTCTTTGTTTAATTTGGTGAAGAATAATTTCTTCCATCTCTAGCAATGATGCCTGTGTCGTGGTTCAGTGCTGCTGTGATCATCCGTCACAGGAAGAAAGGAGCATTCTCTTCTGCAAATTTCAAAACCTCAGACATCTCCAATCACTTTTCATTATTTAAAGATCCTCCCCTGATGCTTCTGATGCTAGGAAGTGCCATGTCAAGCCCCCACAGTGGGTTATTATTAACTTTTATTCTGAAATTATTAAACTGGGTTTATGTGACTTAGGACATTGAATCATTCAAGGCAGTAGCTTTTACATTACGTCGATGTTCCCAGCTAAGGACTCAGTCAAAGGACATTTTACCTGATCCAGCAGCCTGAAGAGAAATGGGATTACGGTGCAGAAGAGGAACTGCAAAGAATGGAGATGTTTAAGGAAGGGGTTCAGCCACCCTGTTTAAACACACTGATGAGGGCCATGAAGTCCCAGCACGGTGCAGACGGCTGGAATTGGCCTCTGCCATTTTGCAACTTAGCGGCAAAGGCAGGCTGGACTCTGTAGCGGCTTGAATTTTACACTGCGGCAGGCAGGTGTGGCTGAGCCGTAGAGGGCAGACTCGACTTCCTTTTCCCACAGATTCAAGATACACTTCTTTTTTTTTTCCCCTTTTAATTGGCTCCTATTCAGAACTGATTTAGAAGCAAGGCTGCAGCTGACCTGGGTGTGACTAACTGGAATGGGGTCATCCCACCTCTGATTCATTTCCTTCCTAAGGTCGAGATGTAGTGATAAGCTCCATGAAAGGTAAAGGTTTGGGATATGCTGCTGGACTGGAGGGCACGGCTGCCAACCCGGCTTCTCCTTTCCCTGGTACACCCATTACCACCCCCGCTTAGTTTTTAACGGTGACCGAATGCATCTTTATGGAGGTCATTACTAATATGAAGTCTGGGAAAGAAGACGGTAAACAAAATTTGATCAGGAGGTATGGGATGAACACCTACTTCACCAAATGCATTGTTACAGTACATAGGAGGCGGTGGGAAAAAATAGATCGTACAGAAATGCTCATGAAAATTATGTTTCCTTTTTCGGTCCGCTCAGAGGAGATGTAAATATCCTGATGTGTTGCTTGGTCCCAGAGTTTAGCATAATCTCTTCAAACTCTGTCTTGTAACAATCTATTTTTTTAATTTCAAAGATAGATAGAACCTGTTGTCAGTCTGGCCGTTACCCTGAACATGATTGTGCAGCTACATTAGTAGCCCTGTCTGAAGACATTTTTAACATTGGATGACCATAATCTGTTCCTACTCATAAAATCGTATTTTTGTTCTACTGTTTTACAAAAGCACGGACAGAATTTGATTCCCAGTTGCTCATGGCTCATCTACAAAGTTGGGACTGTAGAAATCAGCACAGGGCACTGCCTTCTCCCCTCTTGCAGCTGGTTTCTTCTGAGCTCAACAGAAAGGTCATCAAGCTTACTTAAAGATGCTTGAGCTGTGCGATTTTTGAGCACATATGAGCATGTGCTTTCTCTGGCCTGTCCTTCAAAAGTGGAAGGAGTTACATGCCATATATTATGCTTTGTCACATTTCTTTTCTCTCTTCCTCCATCGCCTTTTCCATTAGTTGTTACTTAGCTGGATTAAGCAGAGAGAACAATTTCACATCTGGTACTATTTCCTAGTGCTCCCCCTTTCAGCTGTAGCCATCTTCTGTTTCTTCTCTTTTAAGCTCCACCAGGCCAGGACCATGTCTATGCACATCGTGGGTAGCACAGTCGTGCTCTGGTCTATGTCACTTTGTGCTTTTATCCAGCCTTCAAAGGTGCTGAAGTGCTGTAAGCATACAGGGTATCCCACTAACTTCAGTTATGCTTGCTTCCTCTTTCAAGACTGGATTTTATTCACCAAGTAGTGCAAAAAGGCATTAGAATAAATGAGATGCAGGTCATAGATTTATGGGTACAATGCCACAGCTAACAGAATTAATATACTACAGCTAACAACGCTAACCTAAAAATACACTTTCAGTTCACCTGGTACAGGATTATGTGCAGATGAAGCCCAACAATATGCTCTTTATGACAAACATGCATTTCTTTTTTTTTCCTGTAAATTTACAGCACTTTGGACCTTGTCTGTGTGATGCTGATTTAAACTGAACTGGTGAAACAATCTCAAGACCAGTGTGATTAAATGAATGCTAATCTCATGCTGTCCCAGTTTAATGGCGATTTGTTTTATTTTATCTGAAGTTAGCAATGATTTATTTTAAGGTCGCACCTTCAAATTGCTGAATTAAGGCTTCATAGGCTTTGGGGTTTTTGGGGGGGTGGTTTTGTTTGGGTTTTTTGTTGGTTTGGATTTTTTTGGTTTTTTGTTTTTTTAAGGCTTGACTATATGATCATTTCACAGGCAGCTGCAGCGTTTTATGATGCTGTTGCCCCTTCTGCGAAGGATTTCCCCACCACACTCAATGGCCAGACTGCACACACCCTCCTTAGACACTGCGGGGAGATTCTGCCTCTTGTGTGCATCTTGTAGGGCAAGTTAAACTACTAGAAGTTGCACTGAAGCATTTGAGGAATGCTCCCACGTGCCATTACACAGACACTATCGTGGAAGTGGTGACTTCCCCAGAACAGTGTTAACGAATAACAAAGGTCAATGTCATCTTGACCCAGTGCAGCTGCTTCCTAATTAAATGCAAGTCTAAGATTTGCTGTATCAGTTTTTAAACTGATTTAATTGGTATCTGCAGTTTCCTGACTAGACGGTGCCTCACTAGTAAATCCAAACTAATCTACTAAAAGTAGGGCAGTGACAGTGTCTCACTGATGAACTTTGGACTTTTTTTCAGGTTCTACATGTTTGAATGACAGTAAATGAAATGATAAATATTTAAAGGGGGGGGGGAGCACAATCCCCCCTCTTTTTCCATTGTATATTTAAGAAAGTAAACCCTGAAATTCTTTCTGGACAGTTTAGGTGAAATAATGTCTGCAGGAACCATCACAATATATTCATGTGCACTCCACTAGTGAGAGTTTTCAAGGATGCCGAGTTATGGAGAGATGGGCATTTAAATTCACTTGTGCTTTGGAAAATCTATTTTTTAACTAACATTGCTTTTCTTCTGTTCTAAAGTGACTTTTAGTACAGTTTTAAGAAATAAATCTATGAATTAATTTACCCAGTGATCCAGGATGAAGGGGCATCAAAGTTACTGACTATTCATAGTGGGTATTTTTTGTTTTCCATACAACAGTCCTTTTAATTCATGATGCAGTTCTTTATACATAGGCATCAGTAAAACTTTGTAACATACTGACTAACCCAAGGGGGCTCATGTACAACAAAATGCTAGTGGCAGGGAAGGGACACAGAGCTGGACCTTCAGGAATTTCGAGAAGCAACTATCTAGAGATTTCATCTGAGGTTTTTCAAACCCCTGTTGAGCTGACACATTCAGTTCATGTATCTGCCTTGAATTTTAGTGAACCGCTCCAATGGAAAATGCATTAGATCATGTTTAAAGAAACATCCTGAGGATACCAGTGTTCATGTTGCTTAGTGACTGTGACAAGCTAATTATTCCTCAGTGTGCTGTGAAAAAACCCTTGTCCAGATTTTTCTTTGACTCAGTTGCTGTTCATGCATTTAATCCGCTCATGTAAGCATGGTTATGTTCTATATGTGGAGTGTCCCATGTAGCCTGAGGTAAAAGGTAGAAGCCAAGCAATACTATTGTTTGATCTAGTGAGCTGGCTGCTTTGCAAGGAGAACGCAGGTTAACCCACTCTCTTCCTTCTCTCCTGGACCTGAAGGGGTAGGAAGACCCACAAGCTCCCAGGAAAGTCTCTGAGAGAGGCTCAGGTCTGTGTAGCCCCAAGGACCGCGGATTTGAGCTCTCAGGTCCCAGCGATGCCATAGTTGAAGAAGCGTAAGTGTGGGCACAGTCAATTATACTTACTTGTCTGTAACTTTAATGTGAAGTCATTCAAACTTGAGGCAAAGTAAAATATGGACATGAAATAATTAATCTGAATTAACTTGTCAGGGAAAGCATATCTGAAGCCTTGTCTCAGTCAGAGAGATATTTAAAGTATCTACTACTGCTATTTAGTTGTACTATTAAAATGCCTGTTGCTGCTAAAAGGAAAAATACTGTGTTTGATTGTTCTGGTTTCTTCTCAAGCAGATACTTGCCATTAATTTGCCAGTAGTCTCTTAGCTCTTTCTAGAATAGGGTATAAGCTATTATTTTTATGTAAAAAGCAGGGTTTAAGGTCCATAAAGGACCAGAGCAGCCCCTCGTGGAGCTGAGAACAGCCAAGGACAGATCTAAATAAGCCCACGGAGGTCATGGTGCAATCTGAGGGTGAAAAGGAACACGATCCTTGCCCTGCCTGTCAGTAGAACGCGTTTCTGCCACTCTAGCCATAGGCTGAGGGGGTGGAAGTGAATGGGGTAGGGATGGGGGTGGTGCCTGGGCCCCAAATCCAGGCAAGGCAAGGGAAGAAGGCGCTAGGTTTTCGCCAGGATACGTGAGTTCCCAAATATCAGGACTGGTGGAGTCACAAGGCTGGCTTGTTGATTTAATACTACTCAGCTGTTCTCTGTTTCCATGTAACTGTACACCTTTCCTTGCAAAACTATTTATTATACTATATTATTAATAGCAATGTTTTTTCAAAGTCACCTACCACAACCTGTCCTCACATCTAGGTCTCGGACTCTGTTGTGGGATTCTGGGAAGAAATTGTCTTACCCTACCCACAGATTTCAAGCTTTATGAGATAGCAGACACTGCTTGTATAACGTTTCTGCCCTTAAACCAGAGCTCCCGTTTGGCTGTAAAAGCCTCGAAGCACAGAATGTTCATTGTCATTGACCCACTGATTCTCAATTTGAAGTTGCTTGTCCTTATTACAGGGAGAGAGTAGCATCTTTTATCAGCAAATAAACCACAAGGAGGTTAGAAAGTCCAAGCTAGCCAGAAAATTTAGGACCCTTTCTGCTGGCTATGGCAGGATATTAAATCATGTGTCAACTATCTCATGAATTCCCAGTGCACCTTATTTATTTTTTTATCAGTTTATTTGGGGATTTACTGGAAGATGTAAAAGCTGTTTTGTGCCTGTATGAATGTGTGACTTTTCTTCATAGTAAGGACTCCTGACATGGCAGTCAGACTGTTCTTTATAGGTTCGCTTCAAGTAAATTATTCAGTATTCCTTGGTTTAAGTACATATTTGGTTACGTAAAATATCTGATATGATTAAAGTTATGGATTAAGAGATTTTCCTCTTTGGGTTGTTTAACTAGACATTCTTTATTTGAAACTAGGGCTTGACATCTCTAGCTAGGAGCACTTTCTAATTAAAGAAAATATTCTTTTGAGGTCAGGCATGTATTAGTAGCCTTCAAAATAAAAAAAAGACACAACCCAACAAATCCCAGACATGTTAGTCTAACAGTATATTAAGAGGATGTTTTTTATTTAGGAAAAATGCATTAAGTGCTCAAGGAAAGAAAATGTGTATCTCTGTTTTTGAACTGGAGATATTATTCAGATCTGATATGCATACGTATATGCAGTGGTTTGGCAATCTGGTGAAGCTGTTCTCTCAGGAGAACAGGTTGGAAGAATAAGCTAGCTTCAGAATAAAATTATTAACTAATTTATCTTATTTAAATGTGAAATCTGTTTGAGAAACTCCTTTTTGTTTTCTTAAAGACCCATTCCTCTTTCATTAGCAATTTTTAAGTGCAACAATCTTGTCCTCTCCTGACAGAAGGAATGGTAGCTCCACATCATTACAACTGTCAAAAAAAAAACCCCCAAAACAAAAAAAACAACAAAAACCCCCAAACAAACAAACAAAAAAAACAAAAAAAGAGGTTTTTTTACATTGTAACCCCAGTAAAACAGTTGCTGAAGTGAGTCACTATAAGATATCAAATCATCCTGGGTCTAATCTGAGCTCCACCAAAAATTACTCATGTGACCTTGGGTGAGTCTTTTATCATTTCCAAAACTGGCCATCTAAAGGCAGGCACCTAAATCCGTATTCTCAGTTCTCCCCCTTTGGAATTGTTAGAAATAGGGGTGTGCATCTGTGGCTTGAAAGGATGTCTAATGCACAGTATTAAAAATTATATTTTTGTCTATTTTAATCATCACAGTTGAAACAAACCAAACAGCTGAAACCAAACAGTTCATTGGTTGCTTCAACTGAGTATAAATAATATTGTTCTCTACAGATTCGCATGACCTAATACTATTTTTATCATTTCACTAATAGGTGTCAAAGGCACTTAATATTTCTCTCATTAAAGCTCCTCTTACTGCCGTTGCCATGGGGTTGTGTGTTCTGAACCCACCCACAGTCCTTCACGTCTCAGCCCTTAGAGCCAGTGAAGAGGTGCCACCTCACCATGGATGCAGAAGTCCTTTGTCACCTGCCTCCCACCTCGATGGCTCTTTTTTGCAAGGTCAACTTAACAGGCCCTCGCTATTTGCCATCCCTATACAATATCCCTGGTACTGAGTTTTCCATCTGAGAGCATACAGCTACAATACATTTATTCCCACACACTTACACCACTGTGAAAGTGGGATGTCAGTTTTTCTGGGCTGGTTGCTCATGCTTCACAGCCTAATGGACTTTTATATGTGCGTGGGTGTCTATATGCTTATATGCATATTTGTACACACATATGCATTGTGCTAGTGTACAGAAGACTAGGCATAATACTCCTTAAGTCTTTCCTTTTAAATCTACAGCTGGATGTAGGCAGAGCGCTGCTGAATATTGCATACTTGTTTCAAGCACCTAAGCTGAATGCTTGCTCTCACCTCCGAAACTTGGTGTGTTGCTTTGGAGTTAAATACTTTCCCCCTGACCCATTTATATGCAATTACTTTGAGAAAATTCAGATGTGGATGCCTGCTACAAGTTCTACTTCCCATAGCTGCATTGTGAAAACTGTTGGAAGTCCGCAATATTGCTGTGATATAGGGGGGAAAAAAAGTACTGAACTTGGTGTGTGCAAATTTCTAGAAGTCTCTGTAACGGGTGCTGACACACTGGATTACTCAATATTAGCAAGTGAAAAGTTAGTGCTGCACTTGCTTGTGTAGGATCCACCAATTAATATTTACATAGAAACTATCCAAGGCATTAAAAATATCCCTTGACAAGTCTGTCTTTGCTGTAAATGGAGAGCTATTCTTCAGATGAGTGACCTCAGAAGGAATTTTCAGCAACTGCTACATCAAAAGGGTTTTTTCTTTCTACTTATTGTTCTCAGAGGCATAAGGCTGTGGCGCATCAATAATAGCTCGTGTTTGTGTAATGTGATGCCACAAACCATAAAAACTTAAATTCAAGAAGTAACTTGCTTAGGTAACCAGGGAAACCAAAAGCAGGAGAAAAACGTCCTTTTGCACCTCATAAAAAACACAGATGATGACCAGTGCCTCAGGACAAACCTGTCGTAGGCTTTTAAGGGAAAGGTGAATTTCACTCCCTGTAAAAATCAAATGCAAACTTAATACTGCCGACCTTCTGTTGGTTCCACCTCCAAAACCTCAATTTTTATGACTCCTATGGTAAGAGGGAAATGCTATGTCTGCCACTTCATGTTTGCTTCTTATTTATTCCTGTTAGCACAATAAAGGATTGACAGGCAACATGTGTGGGAAGCCAGAAGGAGTAAGGGAGCAAAGTGGGTGGCCGTAATTTTAATAAGACATGTCCTCTTTGCAGATTATTCCTGTCATGTTAGCCCTGACTGGACAGCCACTTGCTGGTAAGAGCAGCCAGAGTGAGAAATGAGACTTTCAACTGTTGCTCCTGAGAACCTCTGTCATTCTTTCTTCCTGCTAAGGAAGAAAAAAGGGCACATTATCTTGGGAAGTAAAGATTGGAGCTGAGGGCGTAAGCGTTCCATCCCCAGGTACTCAGAAGGAGCTAATAAAGCATGGGACTGGATACTACAGGAAGCATCAAAGAAGAGGCAGAAAATGCTGTGTTGTATGGTTATGCCCAGGGAGTACCATGTGGCTAAAAAAAAAAAAAAAAAATAAAAAAAATATTTTTTCTTGCCTGAGAGAGGCCAAAAATGGTAATTACAGTTACCAGATTTTTACAAGGCTGTTGCTGTTTTTTTTTGACACTTTAAAGTGTTATATTTTCCAAAGAAATATAGTACTCATTACCTGTAAATATTTTTTAATGTTGTTAACCTGCTTTCAAGATTTTGAAGTTTTCACATTTTGAGTTTTCACACTCGGAAAATAAGGATATCAAGATCTGAGCAGATTTTTATCAAGGCCGTCACACTTGATAAAAGTTATGTTAAAAAATAAAATAAAATCTAATCATTAATTTATATAAATCTTATTTAAGTTATTAAGTCACTGATTTAAATGGTCTTGATTTAAATAAGCCTGCTCTCATTACTATTATTAAAAAAGTGGAGTGCAGCAGCATGCAGTGATAGCCCATACATTTCTGCTGTGCAGAGACATAGTATGAATCAGGTATTAGTAGATGGTATAGCCCATGACTGAAGATGTATCATAGTTGAAAATGTTAAATATGCTATCTTAAGTGGTCTGGCTTGTAAACATGAACACTAAGTTCCAGGCTTATCAGGCCTATATACCTGAAAATTGTTTAACTGTTTCCAGCTATGAAAGTAGACTTAGTGAAACATTTTATCAGCACCTAAAGCTTTGTCACCTAAAGCTCATAGGACACAGTAATTGTAATCAGATTGTATGGAAATAGATAAAGTTAAGCTAACCACCTACTACACATTTGTCTAACTTCTGTTTCCTTTGGGCAAGATTTTGTAACAGGAATGATGAGGATGTCACTGAACCCTGTCACTGGTGAAGTTCCAGAGAAAGGCATGTATGTAGAATAGAAGATTACTTCTGTAGCTGTGCCAGATATTAATGATAATGTCTGAAAATCCTCAGACGACAATGCTGTATACACCATCTCTATAATCAAGCCAAAAATTTAAAAAAAAATGTCCACTAATTTAAAAAAAAAAAAAAAAAGTTCCTTTGGATGTCCATCAAAAATTGTAGGATGCTTTTGCAAATTCAGACCTTGGTGTAAATAATAACTCCTAGTAGCAAGTACTTCCAGAAGCTAAAGGTGTGCAAAATGCCATGAACAAATCTAGAAGATATACTGTCCTAGTTTCAGCTGGGATAGAGTTAACTGTCTTCCTAGTAGCTGGTACAGTGCTATGTTTTGAGTTCAGTATGTGAAGAATGTTGATAACACTGATGTTTGCAGTTGGTGCCAAGTAGTGTTTAGACTAGAGTCAAGGATTTTTCAGCTTCTCATGCCCAGCCAGGGCACCTGACCCAAACTGGCCAACAGTGTATTCCATACCATGGGACGTCCCATCCAGTTTAGGAACTGGGAAGTGGGGGGCAGGGATCCGCCGCTCGGGGACAGGCTGGGTGTCGGTCGGCGGGTGGTGAGCAATTGCCCTGCGCATCATTTGTACATTTCAATCCTTTTATTACTACTGTTGTCATTTTATTACTGTTATCATTATCATTATTAGTTTCTTCTTTTCTGTTCTATTAAATCGTTCTTATCTCAACCCAGGAGTTTTACTTCTTTTCCTGATTTTCTCCCCCATCCCACTGGATGGGGGGGGAGTGAGTGAGCGGCTGCGTGGTGCTTAGTTGCTGGCTGGGGTTAAACCACGACATATAGAAAAGGGGAGAAAGTGATCATCTAACTACATTAATGCTATCCATCATCTGAGCAACATTAGTGTAAGCATTATGGATAGCAAATGTGGGCAGCTACACATAATATCTGACTTATTACAGAAATACAAATAATGCCTGATGCGTGCTGCTTATTCCACATGCATACTGATTTTCTGTTACTGTCTGCACTTTTGCATCTAGCAGATAGTGTTTTCAAGGGAAAAGACTATGGGATGTTGACAAGGCAGTGTTTCAGTATCACCTCCAAGGACTCAACCTGGATTGTAAAAAATGAATAAATAAATTAAAAAAGCATGCCAGACTTCATCTCCCGTCTCCCACTTTTTTGACTGTGCTAATCTTTCTGTATCCCGGATTTCACTGTTCATAGTAGCTGCTTACTCATAGTAACTGTGAAAGGAGTTGTGCAAGAGTAAGCAACTAGAATAGAAAAGAGTATTGTTAAGGTATGAGCAGGAATAGAAACCTGCTCCCGTGTACCATTTTCTTGATGAAACACACCCCCATCGAAAGGACCAGAAAAAGCCATATGCACCTATTAAAATTCATGTAAGCCCTGTTTTGAGACCTTAAGAGATCTCTGATCCTTCAGCTGGAGCTGGAGCAGAAGGGGCTGTGTCAGTGCCCTTGCCTGTGTTGCATTTACAGGTTTATGAACTAACACAAAACACACTTATTTTGACCCCAGTGTGTTTTCAGACGCAACTACATTGTGAAGGAACCAGTGTTCTTCCATAGGTCTCATTTCAGGGCAGAATAATACTTTTAATCAGTTAAAGTAGTTTTCCCTCTTAAACACAATTGTCCTGCTAGACAACATGCCTTTATATGGGTAATGTCTATCTTGGCTTCTTTACTATTGTAGTATTTTACAGTAGATGCTGTAATAAACCTCTTCCCTATTTTTATTTGCTTTAAATAGCTAGGCGAGCAATTCATAGTTTGGGCTTCATCATCCTGCAGAAAGATCCTTTGTTTTCAAAGCCATAATATATGCTGCATGGGGAATATACCTGCCTCCTCCAAGCAATTCCTCAACAAAAGTGTAAAAGAAATGTATGTTTTTGGGGAACAGACACAGTAGTTTACCCAGGTCACTTGATATCCTACTGCATAAACTGAATACAAATTTGTTGTTGTAAGAAGAGATTTGCTGCCTTTATTTAGGGCTGACTCAAAGCGCACCCTTTATGCTTCTCCAGTGATTTTACTAGGAATAATGAGATCTAATAGCTATTCTTTCTGACACAAACACCCAGTGCTTTCCATACAGGCTTTGAAGTACTATGGAGATTTCACTGATGGCTATCACTAAAAAACTGATTCACCATCTGGAAATGTCCACTGCATTCATTTTCTATGCCTCATTGTACCTGGCAACAAGAGTTAGCTGGGAACTTGGGTGAAGCTTTTTTTCAGTTAAAAAACCCAAGATATGTTTAGATTTATTTTTCTCAAACTGTAGTTTAAAATATAGACTAAATAGAACAGAATAAACTGACAAGGCTCTTATGACATCAGGCAAGAATCCAGGACAAGATTTTGTTAATAAATTAAATAAATGGCATCTAATAAATATGTATAGAATAGAAAACTTTTCTAACAAAGTTCTCATTGTTAAGGGTTCCTCTTCAGACCATAGCTCTGCTTATCTTTCCAACAGTGGTCTATTACACTGACATTTCATGAGCTAAGCCAGGTAAATCTATATGAGGCTGGGTTCCATATTTCAATGGCCTTTAATCTAAACTAGGTCGTATTCAGAACTGTTTAGTCTGTTCTGGCTTTTATCTTGCTGGTTGCCTTTGTTAATGGATTATTTTCATTTTCTCTTTTAACTTAATGATTTTCAGTAGGAAGAAAGGAGTGTTTCTAGCTTAGACTTCACAACTGCATGACCAGCTACTTGTCGTGTTGCATCTGCTGTGAACTGGGATGCACTTAATAAAATGAGTCAGTTGATATACACTCTATTTCAGAAAGGTGGTTTAAAAGCTTTTCAAGTTGCAGTTTTATACAGGTTGCTTGTAACACTAGCCAAAGGAACTCTTGCTGTAACGGGCTTTTGTTTTCATGCCCATGACACTTGATTTTAGGATTGAAGAATTAGCACAGCAATCTCATCAGTGTTGTACAATGAGAGAGTCATATCTCTCACAAAATTTATTTCCTTGCAGTGTTTTGGTAGATCAGCTTTGGGAATGAACTTGGCCTGAAAATGTGGAGAGGTTTTAGAAAACCATGCTGTTTTCACTGCCTGAAATTAGCCATGAGGAAAATACAGAGTAAGTATCTATGTACCTATGCCTCTGCATGTGTGTGTACATGTAAATGTATACATATTATGGAAAACATGATATTTTTACATATAGGCTAATATACATTGTATATGTGTCTCATAAAATGCCATGAAGAGTGTTATTGCAGAAGTCTTCAATAAAAAAAACCCTCAACTAATTATTCACTGTCCTGTGTTCACCCACTCAATACTAATTGAAAATCCTTTTTTCCCCCCACAAAGCTTCTATCTGATCTCTTCAGAAAATATACTCTAACTTAATTTACTTCAAGTACAGATATCCTGCTTTTGTTCTTTCAAAATACGCACTACAATAGGTTTTATGTACATAGAAAGCTTTCTCTCTCTCGTGTTAGAAAAATGCCAAGATAAAAGCAAAGAAAGTGTGCTATATAAAAATAATTTTCTGTGGGTTTCACTTTGGTCCTCTCTATTCTCATTCTCAGTAAGATAAACCTGGTTTTATAAACCAGGAAGAGGACCTATCAATAGTGATGTAGAAGAGGACATAGCAGGTAGTTAAGTACTGCTTCTTTGTAATGTATAGTTCCATTGAGGCTGGTAAAGATGGCTTGCTGTGAGGTTGCAAAGTAAATGGCAAATAATTCAACAAAGATTTCTTCATAATCCTAAAGATTCACTCACACTTTTCAGCTGACTCATTTATTTGGCTTTGGCTTTTATTTCCACTCCTTAATTATTTTTCTTTCCTTCTTTCACATTTCTACATCACTTAGAGGGGATTTTTCTCCGTCTTCAATTATTAAGAAGCTCTTCAGTTATCAGTGGCTCTATATGTAGTGTCAGTACCAAATCTGGCCCTGTATTTGGGGTTTCTTTTCTATGACTCTTTTACATTAATCCCCCTTTGTGCTGTTCTGACCTATATGGTGTAATGAAATAAGCAATAAAATAAAAAGTAGTTTTGCTTGTGCTGTGCAATTTTCTAAAGGAGATTTTGTTCTCCATCTATTCAAATAACTATGCAAATGTTCAGCTTCTCAGAAAGTGTATTGGAATAAAAGATCTCTGTGCCCCAAGAGATGCCTGTGAACAAAAGTGAACAGGGGTTGCAGAGTAAGGGTACACTTTAAAGGAATGTCTATGGGCATGATGCTTAGGGTTGTTTTAAACTGACACATTAGAACAATGAGATTTAGTCCACCTGAAATCAACTAGTAGATACTTTGCTGAATTGAAGTCCAGAAAAAAGAAAAATAACTTAATTTGGGATCTGTAGAGAATATTACTGAAGAAAAATCAGTATTATGAAGTGTGAGTTGACTTGATTCTACCAAACACTTTCCAATCAAAACACTGGATGTTTCCCAAATGAGTCAAAGCTGTTTTGAAAAACTCTTTTATGGATTTTTGAGTAAGATTTTATTTTTAATGGGCATTTTTGAAAGGACATTGTTCTTGCCTTCATGCAAATCGGGACTTCCTGCATACAGAAATATAAAAAAGGCAAGGAAGGAGGCTCTGGCGCTTTTTCTTTTGTCTACCCATCATCATTAACAGTGGTAATTTCAAGATGGTTCTTCCAGACACAGGACATAATGAATCTGGTGTCCCTGCATGTGTATGTGTATGGGCCCAGAAGTATGCACTTTTTGTGTGTACCTGTGAAGCTGAGGGCACCCAGTGGGTGAAGTGGCTTCTTTCTGGATACTCTGAAATGAAAGCCAAACTAGGGTTGCTGCTATACTAATATGCTATCTAGGGAATTACATATAAGAGATTGTTTTCCTTATTCACCCACCAAACCCTTGCCATAGAGTGAGGGACAAGGGTGAGGATGCTAATACAGAACTGTTTGGCAACAGAGAAGTCGCTGGATCCTCACATGGCTGCAGGTACCTGCTCCTTCTCCCAAACTGGGTGCCACATCCTTGAAAAAAGTAAAGAGTCTTTGTAACAAGCAAAATTTACAAGAGTCCAGATGTTAGGACAGAGGTCAACAGCACCCTACAGTGTACAGCAGGAAATGCACCGGTGGTGGAGGAAGAGCAGGAGATGGGACTGTCTTAAATCCTTTCCAGAGAGTCACAGGGTGGGGGTCACAACCACAGCCTGGAGTCAATTGCTTAAATCTCCCTCGTGGAAATCCCCTCATGTCCCTTCTCCTTCTTTTCCTTTTAAAGTAAGGTTGGGGTAGTTTTATGTAAATGGAGGAACCTAACGGAACCCAGGTATCATTCGATTACTGGGGAGCCTGTGTAGATAATGTGGGAGCTCTGTATCATTATCCCATTAGGCCAGATACCTACTGCTCAGCAGCTGCACCTATTGCAGCTGGTCTGAAAGGAGCCCTGGGACTGTCTCTGGTTTATGTCTGTTGGGTAATTCTTAATACCATTTAATCCAAACTGTAGCCAGTGAAGTACTCTGGGTCTGTCTGGAGGAAACATAATCTCTGAAAGCTTGTCGTCATGCCCATCCTTTTAGTAGAATCATAGAATCATAGACTGGGTTGAGTTGGAAGGCACCTCAAAGATCATCTAGTT
>NW_010972909.1:4609904-4733313 GCF_000737465.1 Haliaeetus leucocephalus | reverse complement strand
GCTGTGAGCACACATTGCTGGGTCATATTCAGTTTTTCATCCACTAATACCCCCAAGTCCTTTTCCTCAGGGCTGTTCTCAACCCACTTATCGTCCAGCCTGTATTTGTGCTTAGGATTGCCCCCACCACAAATGCTAAGCCCCTCACCACTATTCCTTTTCTTGGAGACCCTACAGTTCTTGTGCAGGCAAGGCTTAGGCAGGCTTTCGGGAAACAACAGGATTTCATGGCTTGGGCCACTGATTTTGGTAGTGAATGTACTTGTGTGAACTCAGCAGGGCACGCCTGGGCAATGAGATTGTGCTCTAAGCCAAGCCAGAAACGTTACCGCTCTGCTGCTGGCGGATGGAAGAGGACAACCAAGAAAGGATCTGAGTAGACTGGGCTTGAAAGCGTTCTAAATCAGGCCTGAGCAGAGGTGTAGTGACTACAGAGTGTGGCATCTGCCCTCCCACACATGTTGCAGATTAAGGTAATGAATGCACCCGCTGACAGGGTGTTCATGGTTTGATTAAGCAGCGGGGAGGGGGCTGGAGCGTCGGAGCTGCCCAGCAGAGCAGCTCAGAGGAGCTCGACTGCTGCAGCAGGAGAGAAGTTGTTCAGACCCCCAAAATCAGAAGGCTGGGATCAGAAACCCTGCGCTCCTTCAGTGCTTCTGGGAGGTTCCATCTGATCCTTGGGGACCAGGGTGTGTGATAGCCCTCAGAGCAGAAGCAGAAATGCCGTGTATCGTTGGGATGGGGAAGCTTATGGGATGGGGAGGAGGGGTGCTGGAGGGGGCGGGGGGGGGGGTTGTAAGTTAAATATGGTGGTTCCCACTGGGGCCCGATGGCTAATTATCGCTGTGTGTGTGACTGGAGAACACAGCTCCTTGTAGTGGGCAGTTTGTACAAAACCAACTAAGACGACTCCAGGAAGGTTAAAATGTTTTCAGAAACAAAGTTCTTAAAAAAGCGGGACATTTTTCTTTAGTTAAGCGGAATGAAAGTTCAGACACAACAGAGCTGCTGAGTCTCAGACTGGAGCAAAGTCAAGAAATCTGATCAAGTCCCTGCTAAAACCCTGTGGGGATCTGTCCAGCTCTTGGCAAACCCCCTCAGCTGCCTGCAGAGAGCTGTGTAAACACACATTTGCAAACAGTTGTGAAAGAACCAACTCCATTCACGTAGGGCATGGGTCACATTCATGCTAAGACCCTCTTTTCCCCTTTGGACTGTCCTGGCAGCGAAACTAGATTGTCATTTGTATCTATTTTTAAGTTCTTTCATGTTGCCAAATTGAGCGTTCGTGTAAAGGAGGATCAGGCCTGGATCGGTTTACATAGGCAGCGTCCCAGAGATTTTGCCTGTCTGTCTCCAGTGGCAAAGACAGATCTATCCCAGCCACAACTTCTACAGGTTTCACCACGCTATATAACCTTTAATATGCAAATAGGCCCTTTGCAGGGTTTCTTCTCCAGGTGTTAAAGCACAAATAAAAGATACACAAAAGCATATTCACGCATACATGACCTCTTTCCTAGCGCATATTGGAAAGTTAATGCTTTATTTTGATTTTGTGCCCTGTCTTTGTGTTAAGTAAGTCAAATATTCGTATTCTGTTAGATAATTAAATATACTAATGAACAGCGAACTGTGAAAATCCAGCTTTTCCTGTTGTTGTTTCGAGGCAATCGTGTGGAAAATTTCTCTGGTGTGATTCTACAGTGGAAAGCAATTGCCTTGGAAAACACAACTAACTAGATGTTGGGGAAGAATTGGTCATAATTAAGCAGAGTGCCATGGAGTGAAGTTGCCTTCAAGGCAATGAGTCCTGAATTTTTTTTTTTTTTTGCAAAGTAATTCAGTGGATGAAATGAAGAGTGCTCCTCTTTACCTCACTTCCACTTTCCCTGGTTAGCCATTGGTGCTCCACTTTTTAAGTAAGTGGTGGGATAGGGTTTTAAACCTCCTCAGACATAGAAGGGAATTACACCGAATTCCTTACTTTGTAGAGGAAGGTCCTATGTGACATCAGAGGTGCCACTGGCAAAGGTGGTGTATACGTGGTTGGGCTATACAAAACGTGAGCTCAGCTCTTACCTTCAAGAACAATAACTTCGCATCTACACCATTGGTTCTCTTTGTGCACGAGGCCCATCCACCTGTCAGATGATTCTCTAGCTCTCATGTCAATTTTGTGTTCAGCTGGCATGCAATTCTATACATAGCCAACAAGTCACAGTTTTTTATACCAAGAAGCAGGAAAAAGGTCTTCAGGACTGCAGGTTATCAGGTTTCCAAAGCACTTCAGACTATTAACTCTGAGGACTTCTGACAAAACTAAGTAAATTCTCGCTTTGTGGTACACGTTTGATTAATTTTGTGTTCATTCTTGGCAAATATGGCAACATGTAGTTCTCAGAGACCATGCTAGTGAGTAGATTTTTTAAGGGCAGCAACTGTCTCAGCAGGGTTTCTGCTGAGGTAATAACAACGGACAATGAGCTTCTTGTCAGAAACCTTATGAGGCAGAAGAAAAAATGTCTTGGAAGCAGGTAAACTTTGCTTTAAGTTCTGCTTTGAGTGGGAGAAGAGAGTGCTGAAAGGTTGTCAGTAGCTATAGAGATAGACTGGGGAAAACAACGAATTTTGGAAGCACAGTGGAAATTTGGATCATTGTAAGGTTAGGCAAAGTACATGTTGGGGTTACAAGGAAATGTGGGTGTGTGCATGTGGGTGTGTGTGCCCGCCCATGAGAGTAAAAGAATTTTTGGGGGTTGGCTTCCAGGTCTGACTGCTTGTAAATGCAGAGTGCTACCCCAATATGGCCTGAGGGCAGAGCTCAAGTTGTGGAAATTGAATCCTGAACAAGATTCTGTCAAGCTGTTGGGTACAAGGGGTGTTAAAGTACCTTTTGGAACCAAACTGCCCAAGTAAACAGCCATTACTGTTGTCAGAAGAGTCACTCCTTTCATCTGGAAACAAAGAACCTTGTTTAAGGTGTTGTCTGTGCCTATGGGGAGAAACAGGTTTAGTGGCTTTCCTTTTAGAAAAGGATTTAGGGGATTGTCTGGAAGGAGCACTTGGCTGCAGCCCAAGTCATGGATCAAAATGCAAAACAGAGGAGAAGATTTCCAATGGTCTACTTCTGCTCCTCTAGGTAGATGTTGACTTTCGGAGGTCTTCGGTCAACGTGCTGGTTGTTCCGGGAACTATTCTGAGCTCAGACATTTAACAGCAGTTCTGGCATTTAATGGCTTGGGGGTGGGAACAGCAGAGAAGAAAAGGAAAAAAAGAGAACATTTGGAAGGACAACTGTAGTGCCTGGCTTCCTTATTTCAAACTGTCTTATGCCTACTGAGTAACAAATCAGTGCAGGATCAAGACTGGATCTCGGTCTCCTCCTGGTGTCACTCCTTTGATTTCAGTGAACTGTTTTGTTTTAGATAGATATGAGTGAGTAGAGGAATAGCTCTCAGGTATCAGATACCTGCAATTTATTCTTCCAATGTCAAAATCTCATGATTTTTCTTCTAGGTAACTCTTGGCATAGGTACTGTTCATAAGCCCGAACCTGGAAGCTGGTTGAATTGAAGGCATTCATTATCTTGGGCCATGAATATAATGTAACCCCAGAATAACTGGGTATAAATATATTGCATATGCAATAAAAGTGGGGAGTTATGACTTGAGGACTTAAAAAAAGCCATTTTTTAAGTTCAAGACAATTAGGTTTACCTTTCATCTTCTTTCTAAAAGGAAAGTTGGGTAAAACTCTCACTCCAAGAGATTAAGAATAAGAACAAGTCTTGTGGAGCTGGGTCTGTCCCAGTACTTTATAATGGCAGTGTGTATCCCGATTTGCAACGAATAGTGCCCTTCTCTTAAAGTAATTTTGCCCAAACGAGTAGAATTTACTGGAAATTTCTACACAGCATAGAATGGGAATATATACTCGACTTGTGAGAGTGCATAATGTGTATGAGCCTCAGATTTGAAAAGGAAAACAGTACAGAAGGCAGGAGCACAGTTTGATTAATTCTTGGAGTCTGGCATTTAGAGACTCCTAATTTACAGATTTTTGCCTTTGATAACTTAAAAGTAGAGACTACAGGAAAAATCCCTGTCTCATTAAAGTTGGTAGAAATTTCAGAGATTACCCTTGTGTATAATGCTAATCTTGTCCATGAATCTGAATTAAAATTATAAACTGCTTTATCTACCCCTTCTGTGCTTATGCAGTAACTACTCAACTTGCCTAAGTTCCAGGTGATTTCTAAGACAGTTGCTGGCATTTATTCAAGGATTCCTTCCTAAAAAAACATAGAAACGATTTCTGGTGCAGGGATCAGAACCACAAAGTCACTAAATTCCTCAGTCCCAGTGGAAAACTGTGGATTAGGAATTAGGAGAGGTAGGTGTAAATTTGGTGAGCATTGGGGTAGATGTCTGGTGAGAGTGAGGATACAGCAGGAGAAATGGGGTAGGCATGTTAAAGAAGAGACTGGAAGCAAATTATGAAGTTAGAAGTAGCTGGAAAAGAAGAAAAGGGCATAAAGGCAACAAGTGGACAAGGTCTAGTTGCAAGAGGAATTGAAGCCAACAAAATATTCCTTGCTAGAACTGGAAGGGAACCCAGGAGCCATGCCAGCACACAGCTGTGCAGCTTACTGGCAAAATGCGATGGTCCACACTAGAAATGCTAAACTGGTGCAGCTGTCATCTACTCCATGAGCTCCAGGAACTGAGATTAGACTGAGGTGACTCACACGAGTGTCAGTAAAATGCCATATGATGAAGTTTCCTTTTTATTCACTTGGCAATTTTAGAGCAGATGTGATGTGTGATACATGGAAGTACACACACATGGACTCTGCTCCCCTTTGCTAAACATGAGACTCAAGATGGACTCCCAGTGGCTGCTGTCAATGCAATGGGTGGATCTGAGGAACTTTACAACAACACCATCTTTCAGGGCACAGCCTTGAATCGTGCCCAGCACTGGGTGCTACAGGCTTTGCATCCTGGCTTCGGATTTGCAGGAGCTCTGAGTCCTCATGGCTGCAACTGAAATCTCAGAAACTGGGTGTTAGATACAGAGCTTGCCAATTTTGCTAAGAACTCTGAATAACTGGGACCTTCAAAGTGGGCTGTCACATGAGCGATACTTTTAACTTTAACATCCCTCTCTTTCTTGTCCCCATCGGTAAAGGATGTTTTGGGGGATAACATCATTCCTGCTTGTGAAGCCTGCAGACACCGTGCTGTGGAGCAGGCAAGAAGTACAAAACACTCAATCAATCCCGTCTTTACCTTCTCTCACTATAGCACTGAAGGACTCAGGCAGATGATTTACATTTGCTACTTGTGGGAAATCCCATGGGGAAATTAAACCTTCTGTCTTCAGAGCAGGATTTGAATAAGAATGTCCTGAGGCCACACGCAGAATGAGGAGAAATGAATGAGGAGAATGGCTGTAAATGAGTACAGACCAGCCCAAGCACTTTGAGCACTGAGAGAAGTACTTTAAAAGGAAAAGATAAAAAAAGGTCCAGGATCACTCAGTTCCACAATTTATCAAATTTCAATCTTACAAAGGAGCTGAATTACAGTTCTTCAGGCACTACCTCATTTTTGACTTTTTCTATCTTTTAAATGCTTGACCTTACAACCTTAACAGTGTTCCTCTAGTACATTTTTAAGGGAGGGAATTCATGTACATACCCACCCACAAGCCAGGTGTGTGCACTATAGTTACTTAACATACACACTAGATGATACATATTTCAATTAAAAAACACTTCTAGAAAGTAGTTTTTAGTTAGCCTGTATTGCTCTTATAAGTGGTATGCCTCACTTAGGGAATGGTATGGTGGGGGTTTTTTTAATGTCTGAGCTTTATTAAAAGCTCTGGGGAAAAAAGGGTGAAATTAAGACTATTTCTTTAGTTAGATCAGCTTGTAGTCCATGTTAATAACCAATCTGCACTGAGATTTCTTCCAGTGTCCTAAAAAAATTGCCCTCAGATTTTTGTTCTCGCTTGTAACCAAACTGCATCTGGTCCACAGATGATTTATGTGTCAGGAGACCTATAACATGCTTGTATGTACACATGGGGATTCACAAACATGTGATGCATTCAGGCTAGGGCTCTCCATCATCCTGCATACCCCATATGGGTGAAGCATGATAAGAAATCATCATTTCTTTTCATCAAGTCCAGAAGAAAAGCAGAAACCTGCTTAGGGTGTTGCCTGAGAAATGTCTAATGCTTGTCATAGTATAAGGTAACTAAAACATTAGGAAGTTTTTCAACTACTTCTGCCCTACTGAAAAAAATAAAGACGAGATACCTGTGTGCAGTATCAAAATGCCAGGAATGCCATGAGCTGTGATTCTCTTATATTCTGTGCTGCTACAGTTTTTCCTGCAGTGATAAAGACAAGGGGGATGGGGAGACTGGTACATTTACTTTATGCCAAACTCCCAAAGGTAATTTGCCATTCTGAGCATAGATTCTGTTGGTTGGCCGTGGATTAGACAGGTGCTGGAAGTCTGCTCTGCTGGTACTTTTGCAATGGCAGAGGGCAAGGTTTCCCTGGAGCTCTTACTATGTTCATTTCAAGGTACCAGTGCTTGACCTGAAAAGATTAGGATGGAACTCTCTTAGAGATGATTATTACCTTTCTGTGCTGTGTTGTAGCAACATTTGAGATTGACCAAGCCAAGGATGGCTAAGTCATGCCTGTAAGGGTCCTCAAATCTCAGCATTCGTGAAGCCAGCATTTAGTGGAAGAAAGGTGCTTTCTGCACAAGGAGAAAGAAGGCAGCACAAGCAGCAGTTCTGTCTCTCTTCCTCTCTTGACAGGCAGAAATGTACGGAGAGCTGAGATCACCTGAGGTGTTCAACACAAGCCTGTTCTCAATCAGAGTAAGAGGCCAACATAAAATAACCCTGAATATATACCAGAATACTCCCCAGTTGTCTCCTGTGAGTGCTATGCTCGTGTCTCCACTCCAGATCTGCCGTATTATTGCTGGTATTACGAATTTCATTTCTTTGCCAAGTGACTGGCTACCTTCCTGGGCTGAAGTGTTGGCCTTTGCTCTTGCGTTGGAGAGGATGTGGTATGGCTGTATGGCAGCTAAACTACTTGTGAATCTACTAGAGCATTGCTTGGAGGCTTCCAGACAATGTATAGTGGTGTGGCCGTCGTATTATCCTTGCATAAGATGCATCACACTCTGCTTACTTCCTAAGGCTCATTTTGCCTGGCTAATTAGCAAAGAGAGACCATGGGAGAGCCTTACCCCCTTCTTCCTCCCTATTCATGTCCACCTTTTCACAGATCAGAGAAGAAATGGGAACTTCTCAATGGGGGCTTTAACCAGACTCCACCAGGGAGGTAAGGAGTGGCAGGAGCTATTCTGCCTTCTTTCCAGTTCTTGTTCAAAACAGCATCTGACCAGATTTGACCCAAAGTGTCTTTGCTGATTTTCCAACAAAGTGATTCACAGACCACCTGAAAGGGGGACCTGAGGGAGTCTGGCTGCAAGGGAGACAAGAACCCACCCTTAATCTTTAACACTAAGTGTAAGTGCCTTCTCATAGGTGTGCACAGTCACTTCATTTATGTTAAGACCTGTTGTACCCTTGTAAGTTTTGCTGGCAGAGTTATGTAAAGATATGAGAAGGAAGAAAATCATATACACATGTGTGCATACACACACATGTGTGCACACGGACATAAATAACCACACAGTCACATGCATCTTGTTAAATACTTGCTTGTTGTTTCCTTTGATATATTCTTAATAAAGGTGATTTGTTTTTCTCTATGCCTCTAGAGATGCCCCTCAATGTGGCTTTGCAGAGTACCTTCATACTATGTAGTAGAGCACAGTCCCATGAGCTGGTGGAGTCCTGAGCAGGTAAATCCTCACTGTTCTGTGCATTTCTGCTGGATTCCTTGCTCAATGGTGACAGTAGTCTTGGCATGTTCACACAGTGTTACTTACGCTTGGCTGAACCATCCCAGCAGGGTAATTAGCTTGGATACAGCCTTGTGCAAATGTGACTTTCCTGCATTTATAGAATAGGGTAGGACCTCTGTAGATTGTGTGTCTAGTACAGCAGGTCCGACTAGAGTTGAGCACTCATGGGCTTGTCCAATTGTGTTCTGAGTATCTTCAAGATATTCCACAGTCTTCCTGGGCACCTGTTCAAGTGTTTCGCTGCCCTCATAATGAATCTTTTTCCATGTATTGAGCCAGAATTTACCATATTCCAGCTCATGTCTGTTGCTTCTCATTCTTTCACTGTGCACTTCTGAGATGTGTCTCATCCTGTTTTCTCTATATCCTCCCCTTAGCTACATAGAAACAAGATGTCAGAGACAAAACAGTCTCAGCTTGGTGAGTTTTAATTTATTGACAATTAACACAAACTTTTAATTACTGATTCTGGTATTGAGAAAAAAGAAGATATAAAAATTAAACAAACACTTAGGCATACACATGCCCTTGAAAACTCCTTGAAGCTCCTTTGGGCCTTTTTCCTTCCCACAAGAAGGTCCCTGAACAAGCCAAAAGTTTTTCTCCTGAAGTCCAGGGCTATGATTCTACTGTTTACTTTGCTTACTTCTCTCAGGATTTTAAACTCCATCATTTTATGATGACTGCAGCCAAGGCTTCCCTTGACCTTCACATCCCCAGTCAGTTCTTCCTTTTTGTGAGTAGTAGGTCCTGCAGGGCATCTTCCCTAGTCATCTCATGAATCACTTGCATCATGGAATTGTCTTCAACACACTCCAGAAATCACCTGGACTGCTTGCATCCAGTCCTTTTACACTTTCAACAGATATTGGTATGGTTGATGTCCTCAGTGAGTATCAGAGCCCATGAATGTAAGACTTTTTCTACCTGCCTGAAGAGGGTTTCATCGACTTCGTCCTCTTGAGCAGGTGGCCTGTAGCAGATGCCTGCCACAACATCACATGCATTAGTCTGTGCTCTGATCCTTCCCCACAAATTCTTCATCAGTTTATCAACAGTTCCAAGGCAAGGCTCTCTGGACACCTGAGCTGACTCAGATATTTCTGCTGTGGTCTCCTCCAACGTCCAGTTCTGGGGTTAGAGCAGTTGGAGTCACTTCAAGATTATCTGCCTGTACTGGTGTAAACTCATCCTTTGTGGCTTCTGCAGAAAGAAATGTTTCAGTCCAGCTGTTGAAAGCAAAATTGAAACTCCAGCCTGGATTTTTTTTTTTTTTTTTAAATGTGTATTTGTAAGCATTTATGCTTTTGTGAGGTACTGATGTATTTGAGAAAGCTATTAAGGGAAAATGGGGTGGTGGGGGGGGGGAGAAAGCATAACAAAACAGAAAAAGGAAGAAAAGAATGAATTTTGTATTTGGCTGTAAATAAAGTGTTATGATCACCTTACTCCTTCTTTTTATCTGCTGGCCAGGTCTATAGCTTTAGGTTATCCCAGGGAAAGCTCATTTTCTGCGACCACAAGTCTTTTGCTTACCAAAATTAGGGTGTTACAGTTGTGTGAGGCCTTCACTGTGGAAGAAATTAGCCTAGCAGTTAGTTAGCCAGGCCGATCTCTGGGAACTGGACAAGGGGCTTTGAAGGGGACTTGATGCTTGGTAGGTCAGTGGAAAGAGCAGTGAATAAGGAAAATGTTTTCCCACTCATCTGTGTTTCTGAAGAGGGAAGAGGTGGGTGCTGTACTCAAGAGCAGCTGCAGCTTACTTCAGAGGGGAAATTTGGTTTGTGTGTCCTGGAACTACAGTAAAACCTAGGCAAGAGGTTATAAATACAGCAGCCAAGCCCATGTCCCACAGAGTAAGGCACGACTGCAAGTCAGGTGCAGATGGCAGAGAGAGTTTCTCCCACTGGGATGTGACGTGATCTAACAGTCTGAAGGCAGATGCTTTGATGAGGACAGTTTTGGGCATGAGCCCAAAATGAGCATCAGAAAAGATTTCATCCTTCCGGCCACTGTCACCTTCGTCCTTCCAGACTTCAGACTTATCTGGGTGATTCACCCAGGCTAAATCCCCATTCAATACTTAGAGTATGGAGAGAGGGGATTAGTAACACTATCTTTTAGTAAGATATAACTTTCACGACTCTCTCTTCTGGGGGCACAGATCTCTGTATTGTCCTCTTAGCTCTTTCAATGGCGATTAATGAGAACAAAGTGTTTCTTGCTCCAGCCAAAGCACATAAACTAGGCAACCAGATTGCAATTTGGTAACCCCATCTGCTGTTTTTGTTCGTGTCTTCAAACCTGTGCTCAAGCATGTTCCCAAAGGTAGTCATACACATTGGGATTACCCTGCCACCCTATGCTTTTTGTAATTCCTTCTTTTGTAATCATCACAGTGCCCATCATTATACCCTGTGTATAGGTCTGGTCCGGTTTTGGATGATTTGGTAAAATGTGAATATGATAGCCTAAGGGGAATCAGATAATTTCCTAATAGAAAAGATGTGTTTTAGGTTAACTATGAGATAATATGGTGATGTGTGTGCTTGGGAGAGGGAGGGAGAAGAGGTAGATTTCTGGCAAATTAGTCTATTGACATTTTAAGATAGGTACACGCATGCATATGAAATCCTGCATGAATTTGCTTATGCAGACTTAACTTGAGAAGTCACTATCAAAATCACTTTAAAATTAATAAATCAGCTCACAGATAAGACTGGAATAAATTGTAATACAGGGAATTGAGACAACTAAATAATGCATGTGCCATGTGATTCTTGTTGGACAGTCTTTCTTACACCCTTTCACCAGTAGAGAGCAGCAACTCACCGAGTGTTTCTTTTGCATATTCCTCCTTAGAGCAGCTGTAAAAATGAGTCTTGGTTCGTTTCATATTTGAGTTCATTCATCACAGCTTGAGTTAAACTGAAAGCTTTGTAGGTATTGGTTATGGTATTAAAAGTAGTTTTAAAAGTCCCTAAGAAAAGATAGTGAGAGGTCTGGCATTCCCTAGCACTGTCATACAACTTGCTGGATAGCAGGATGAACGGATACACTACATCGTATTCTTTGTTTGGTAGTTTTTGCTTCCTTTCTATAAGCAGAATTTGCAGCATCCATGTGTTAGACTGAAACTTTGGCTACTCATATCACAGAATCATTAGTTCTACTCCACCTCACACCTACTGAGCTCATGTTCTACATGAGCCTGGGTCATATTTGCAGCATTCTCTGATTTCATCTGTGGTCTCTTTTTGTAAAAGCTGGGTCAGGAAGAAGAAACAAAGTCATGTGACTGTTGAGACCAGAATGAATCAAAGCATGACTTCTCATTCTCTTGAAGATATGCAGCAAACCTTTACCCCCAGAGAAAGGACCTCTCCTTAGCATTTTAGAAAGCTGTTTGTAAAAGGTCTCTGAAAATCTTGGGCCTGTGCACATGTATTTTTTATGTGTTTTCTTCTTTATGAACTACAAAGACACTCATTGGAGGAGGCTAGGTGTGATGGCATGGAATTCTTTTCTATTTTTCCCCTTTCTATTTCAGTCTAAAACCTCAAGAATGTCATGTCAAATTTCGTCTTCCTTTCTGGGGATCTTTAGAGATATATATTATGTGATCTCATACTTTGACTAAAGGGGATGAATTCTGCTAAAAGTTGAACAGCATCTCATTGTCTCACATCCATTAATAAAGTGATGAATAACAAACACAAAAAGTCCAACTGCTAAAGTCTCTTTTTCCCTGCAGTGCTCATCTTCTTTCTCTGTCCAGTTGTGTCATCACCAGTCCACATGTTCTCTAGTCATGATAATCTCTAGAGCAGAAAAAGTCTCCCAGTTGTTTTGATGGAGCTTCATACCTCTGCATCCTGAGTGGACTCGAGGAGTGTAAGTCTGTTCCTCTCACTTTTATGCAGGCAGGAAGCTGACAGGCGAGGATAAGGTGTGAGCAGGCTGTCAGAGCATTCCCAACTACCAGTTAACACATCAGAGCTGCCATATTGGAGGAAGTGACCCTATCTTAGCAAAGGCAGGAGCTCCATGAATCACTGGGAGAAGTGGCAACCCAGCAGCCAAAAAAGGTCCTATTTGGTGTTTAAGGGCATGTTTTACCTTTGGCTTAGACAGGAAGGTACGGTTGAAAGGTTTGTGGAAAACCAGTGAATCTGCCTTTTCCCATAGTAGCATCAGATGGACAGAAGACAACCGTGAGATGTCCGACTGTGGCATCACACGTGTAGTGGGAAGAAATGGAGGGTCCCCAGAGGCCAGGGGACTTAGGTCGGTGCTGAGCTGTTGTCACAAGGAGCGTGGCAGTGGTGGTGAGGGAGGTGCTGTAGGTGGAGATGGCCCATCAAGCTCCCAAATGGGGTACCTGCAGTGCCATTTGCAGGAGAAGCAGCAGAGACACGTGCAGTCTGGGGCACGACAGGGGTTGAAAGACAAACCACGCAAGCGACGGCAATGCTAGAAAAATGCCGAAAGTGTGGCAGCACGAGGAGTTGCTGCGAAGAGGAGGACAAGCTCGTTTAGTGCTGTGTCAGGAGCTGAGCTGAAGACACGTGTTGCCGTGGGTCGACGAGCCGTGTGCGTGAGACGGGGCCAGAGCGAGCTGGCAGACGGGGAACGGCGGTGGTTACGCCGAGCGGCTCTGCAGAGGTTTGCAGTGATGTTAAGCAGAGCAGCTTTGAAGAGGGAGCTGTAATGAAAAAGAGCCCCTGCAACGAGTTTATACCATCTGTTTACGTAAATGTGCTCTCTCTCAACTGGGATACGAGGTGAACTAACTGCTTAGGACATACCCTGAATATCTTCAACCTTGACTGCGGCTCCCCTTAGGATTTCTGCTCTGTTGAGCCTTTGCCATCCTTTTCGTATTGTTAAAGCCTTAAAGTCTTCTGCATGCTGGAACATTTCCCTATAATCTGGGTCTCTAACAAACTGCTGTCATCACAGATGTATCACAAACAGTCTTGCCCCAGGATACTGCATGTTTCTGAAGAACTACTTTCCTAACATCATTCCACTGAAATGCAGGAATCTTCTCTTGTTGTCTCACAATACCTCCTCTTTATCCATTTGTCTTTTAAAATGGTCAAATTGTACACTGTTAACTCTGTGTGTTATTAAATCTCTCTTTCATTGTATTTTCCCCTGAAAGATAAGATATTCTTTATCTTATTTGCATAAGGAAAAATGGTTATGTAAATGGAGAAAACATGAACACAATCTTTTTACAGCAGTGTCTTGGACACATATCTGATTTTATAATAGTGTAAAACTCTGTAAGACTTCCAAACCAGTTTTTGCAACACTGTCCGAGTGTTGCTTTTATAAAGCCAGGTCTTGGACTGTTATTACTACCCTTATGTTGGTAAGAAATAAAGGTAAGAAATTTGTGAAATGATTGATACACTGTCACGACTTTCAGAGGCTCTCCTCGTCAGCAATACCCTGCAATCCTGTTGGTAACAGTAAGGGATCGTAAAAGTTTGTCTCAGTTATGAAAAGTGATCATTGAGGATTCGATCCTTCCCCTTAGCTCAATGCCGCTGTACCATGTACGCCGTCAGTCAGATGTACTTTCTTTAGGAACAAAAGTAAGCCTTTTTCCCTTTTTGCAGTGCCAAAAGAGAGTGGGATCTCCCTCCCGTACATAAAAATGTGTGTACAAACTCCGCTCTGCAGCACATTAAGCAGCTGCTCTATCAAACTGCCTATTACTGCTCTTCTGAAAAGCCTGTGTGAGTACCAACATTAAACAGATGTCCCTGAGGACCCATGTTAAAGGCAGCAGTTTACAGAAGAAATTGTTTTTCAAAAAATTCATCTTCTTGCTTCTAAGTAAATGAACTGGAATTCATTTAAGCTAGGTTTACTTTTGGGCAAGATTCTCATAAATATACTTGTGGGTAGAGATACTTGAAAAAGCAAATCTTAAGGCTATATATAGAAAGCAGGTTTGGGGTGGTATTCAGCTGTCTAAACATCAGCATCTGACCTCATCTGAGCTGTTCTTTGATATCCTGTTTGTCTGGAGCTGCTGCTTCAGAAGGGATAGGCTTTCCACAAGTCCTGTGTCATTTCTGTCTAGCTCACGTGAACGTCTTAGACATCCTCAAGTGTCTCAAATTGCACCAGATACTTGTGCGTACACAATCGAATTGCAGCTTTTGAAATAAAGATACAAAAGTATTGGTAGTGTTCAGACAGTTCTCAGAAACATTTTCATTTATTCACCTTCTATAACATCTAAATAAATCTGCAGATTTTGAGTTTTACATGTCAGATTTTGGTAGTGATTTTTTGGTAGTCTATAAATCGTATAATGGCCAGAAGCTAATTGCAGATCTTGTCTAGACTGTTTGTGATGAAACAGACTCATTGGAGGGTTATTTTCCTGATCAAAAAGCTCTGGTTTTCAACATCTTAGAGCCTGTGTGGGAAAATTACAATTTTACTGCAATATTACAGTTTTCTCTTCAGAAAAATCAAAACAGTATCTTCCCAGCAGCCTACCTTGAAGCCATTTCTCTCACTTTCATCGAAGAAAAGCTAAGACTTCAAGGCTGCCTGTAAAGGAGCTGAGCACAAGCTTGAAGGCAGAAAAAAGGTGATGATCAAGAAGGCAAAGTATATGGGTTCATAGAAAATGGAACCTGAAAAGGGGCTTTTTGCTTTTTCCTTTTTTTAAAATTTAAATTATTGCCATTTTCTTCCTGCATTGAGAAAGCAGAAATGATGATGCTTTCAAGCAGGGCAGCAAGCAAGCCACCAAACTCCTGAAATGGAATATTTTAGAATTCCTATCCCATGAACAACGCCTGGGTTTTTCTGTTTTGTTTATTGTGAATCAATATGAACTTGTTTTCCAGTCTCTCAACATTTTCCATGGGATGTTTATCCTGTTTCTCTGAGCCAAATCTATTATTAAGCTTTTGGGGAATAATTTCCAATGGCAAATAAATATGAAAAATAAATTAACAACTACAAAATCAGTGTAATTTCTGTGAGTTATGCACTCAGCTAGAGTTTGGGATGACCTCTCTAAGATGCGGATACAGATCTCAAGAATCTTGACATGTCTGAAGACATGTCTTTCCCACCTTTGGAAAGCAGCCTAGGTTACCTGTGCTGCTTTCAGTGTGCACTGTCAGCACTGCATAGCCATGAAACAGGATGAAGCCTTGCATCTGGGGACTTCTTTTTTCTAAAAAATAAGTTTTGAAAATACCAAATGAGGTCCATGCCCTTGCTACATTTCTGTTAAATTAGGAAGAAGGCTGGGGAAGCGTAAAATGTCTCAAAAAGCTCTTTATCAGGCTGCAGAAAGCTTTTTCCAGACCCCGCAGATGGCAGGTGTATTACTCCTAAGCACCATTTTTCACAAAGGCCAACTGTCAGACTGACTGCCTCTCTGAGATCCAGCATCTCCTGGCTCCTGCTGAGGGCTAGGAGTGTGTTAGTGGCTAACACGCTCAGCCTCTAATTTTGTAAAATAAAATACAATCCAGCGTAACACCCTTGGAAAGCCATCAACAGCCTTGCCCATCTGAGATTCACACTGCCTGGATGACAACCAAACCACTGGTGTTTTGGGCCATTTGTGAGACCGTCAGAGTGTGTCTGTGCCTCTTGCTCTTTCCCCTCCAGTGTCTGCCAGGTGTGAGCGCTCAGGACCACGAAGGATCTGTGCCTGGAGGTTTACGTGCCTATGTTTCATAATTATCACCTATTCCCAGCTAAAGCATTATACTTGCTGGCCTAAAGTGAGGAGTAGAGGGCCCTGTTACTAATGTTTTATTCTCCTACTTACTGTAACCATTTTGGATTTTAGCCAGCGCATATAAACAATATGCCTGTGCCTTTACAATTCTACATTGCCATTTTAGCACGCTGGATATTAGCCAGTGCCTATAAAGTGTGTGGCATTAGTTTAATTTCAGCTGGTTTCCTAGACATTTACTTTTGATAAATGGATCCAAGATGGACATATCTATCTAAAATAGTAATTTAATTCTGTATTGGAAATAAACTATATTTGGTTAAATTCTATTGGTGACATGGTTATCATCATTGCTTTTAACTTTCGTCTAACATAATGCCAGATGAAAGATGCTTTAAAGAAGAGGATGGCAATGAAAAGAAATCTTTCCAGTGGGGCTGTAAGCTTGATGTTTTATGTTTTATGCCCATGTGGACATTCAGGCTATGATCGAAATCACTTACTGTGATTTACCTCATTCCCATAATGCACTTCAGCATTACAGTATTAGACATGAATTCTTCTCATGTAGTCAGAGACTTGCTTTCATAAGTTCAGAGTGCCATTACTCATTAATTAGAAGCAGAAACAGTCACAGAGAGATCCCAATAAGGTGGCTAAGTAGTGGTGCGATTCTAAATTATCTCCTGAAACCTCTTTCTTTCATGGACAATTTGGAAGGAATAAATCAGAAACTATCGCACCAACTTTACAACCTGTATTTTTTCAGAAGAAATTTTTCCACTTTTTCATTTAATGTTTCAAAGAAGTACTGAAGTGGTAATATATTTGAACAATCATAATAATATTTAAATTAACTATAGGAGTAACTCTCAAGTCAGTATTAAAATTGGTAAATAAGCAGCAAAAGGGTGTCCTTCATGCTGTGGAGGCACTGTGTCTGCTCAGACTGCTCCCTGTCCCCCAAGACAAAGCAGTGCTCTCCCTTCAGCCCTCGGTAAGGAGGTTGCACTGCACCAGGCAGGACTCTGCAAGACGTGTGTGTTCCTGTCTGGTCAAATTCAGTCCACTGAATTTTAAAAAATGGACTGTTATGGGGGACTTTTCCTTAGAGCAGTGACACAATTCTCACAGGTTAGAAATGGGCATGGGCTCTGTCTGCAAAATCCAGCCCGTGGGCAGAGCCTGAGGAGTGCTCTGCTGCTTTCAAGGGTGTTTCAGCTGAGAATGGAGTGTGCGTGTGGAGAGGTGGGCTCTCAGGGGGGTGGTATTTTTTCAGTCCACTATTGTGGCAGGAGTCCCTGAATAAATTTAGAGCGCGCTTCTAGTTTTGCCTTCTCTTTTTTTAAAAAATCACAACTGTCTTTCCATCTTTTTTATACTTGCAACATAATAAAGGACTCCTGTGCACGGGAATCAGCTCATTTTCTTAAAATTTTATTGATGCTCTCCTGTAATGATGCAAAGCTGTGTGCTAGGGACTAGGCGTTTGGCTAAACGTATGTAGCTTTTTGCGAGAGGTGCTACAGATTTATCCCCACACTCAGGTGTAACTTATACAAACTGTAGAAAACAGAGGGAAAGAGAATGGAAGTTTCTGCAAACAATTTCTATATTATTTCAAGACACAAATGTTCAAGGGCAAGAGATCGAGTTCTATTAATGTTAATTCATCTGCATTTCAAACATGCTGTATTTTTTTCCTGCTCCTATCCTCAAACACGAGCCTCATCGGTCTTCCTGTAGTTTCTTTATTATTTTATGATTCCAAAATGGGTGAGATTTCTATGAACCTTTCCAGATTGCTACATAATGAAGCAGAGAAAACACAGGGAAAAGTGACACACCCTGGCTATTTGGGTTGAAACGTCTTTGAATCATGGATTTTCTCTCATTCTCTGTCCTTCCAACACAGATGTGTTTTTAATTGGCAAATATGTGTGCTGTTGTAATATCTACACTTGCAAACTCAATACTACTGAATGTAGAGTGTCTTTAATATTAATTTTATTTACCAATGCTATTTAAGAATCTAATCGTTTGTGCTATTCAAATGCACAATGTTATGGCAAACAAGCTCTTAAAATCACATCATCTCTTACCTATCCATTGTGGCTACTTTTAAGGTTGTTCTACGTATCATATTAACACCACATCTCAAACAGTATTATCCTGATGTTTATTTCCACCTAACATACATGGAGAGACAAAAATTTAAGTTTTGTAATATAATTAAAAGCTCTTTAGCAGATAGAGGATTGAAAGGAAATAGAGACAGAGGGTTGGAAAGGGTTGAAAAAGAAAGCAGTGTTTGTCATTTTGACTGATGGGGGGTGGGGGGGGGGGCAGAAAGTAGAGCAGGATGGAAGTCACCAGTAGGCGAAAGGAAGTGTGTTTTTATCTAGACAGAAAGTCTTCGTATTAATTTACAGATTCAAATGCTAGCTAAATTTTATTTAAAGTTTTCAGCCTTAGTAAAAAAAGGCAGAGCAGAATAGAAAGCAAAACAAAGTCAGGTAAATCTGTAGATATTCTCTTGCACAGTAAAGGGTCCAAAGAATGGAGTGCTGATACATACTTCTGAAGAGCTATCAAATTCATACCTACACGTTGAGTAATGATTCCTATATGCGTTACAAGGGGCTGTGATTTTTAACCAGCATTTGCCTGCTATCTCATAGCGAACATAGTAGAGATGTGCATAGCATTGTTTAAGTTTTACTCTATATATGTGACCTAAATTTCTTTTATATCTGTTTAGACACATGTGGATTTTACTATTCCTATGACTAGTTTTAGTTCAACACAATCTATGCTTCCACTAAGCGGATCTGTTCCTTGGGCTTAAAATGCTTTCTTCAGCTCTATCAATGTGTTTTCCAAGAAAAACATTTTAAGCCACTCTCATATCTTGAGGAGACTAAAGCTGCAAAACAATAACATCTTGCACCAACCCACATTTGAGGTAGGAGCCACATGGCTAGCAGCCATCCACCAGGGTGATACCCAGTTTTTTCATAGTTAATGTGAAACACTGCTTAGTATCCTACTAGAACAGTGCAAAAAATTATTGGACAACAATAGCAAATGTTCTGTCACTTAAATAATTCATACCTTCTGCAGTATGTTGTTTGTAAACATGTATTTGCTGGCACTCTGTCCTGAAATGACTCTTTGAAGTGAACAGTGCTACTCAAATTTAGAGCTTGTACATATGAGTGTCAGCTGAAAATTATGGGTCAGCTTCTCTGTTGTAACCAGTAATGGAAAAGCTATAAAGCAAGTAGCTGGTGTATTGCTTTTTTAATTTCAGTCCTGCTGCTGGTATGGTGCAGTCTGGGAGGCAAAGATAGCAATGTATTAATCCCAAAGCAATGCCCCAGTTCCCAAATCCCAGGACAAAGCTTTTTTGTGTTGGTCAGTTTTTCACACACATTGGACAAGAAGACATTGGGCAAGAAGCAAAGGAAGACACCAAAGAGAATTTCTCTCACCTGTTGATGACCTTCAGTTGCTGAAAACCAACAACTCTTTAGCTGGATTAAGAACCTGGAATTTTAGATGCCACCTCAGTTCTCATAGCCCTCAAAGCAGGACATGGTGCATAAGGAAAACCTTTCATCACAGTAGCCTCAGGACATTTTCTTTTCTTTGTGAAGGCAAATCCCCTTGAATGTGAACTGTTCTCTACATTATCTCCTTTCTTTGGCACTAGTCAGTGCAAATTTTTCTTTAAAGACAGTGACAGTATGACAAGAGTGAGACCTACCAAGCTAAATCATTGTGTCATGACAGACCAAAGTCCCAATGACAAACATGTCAGCTGTACACATTATTGCTCAATTGCCTATTTTCTTCCATGGAGATTACCAATATGGGTCCACAATATTCATATGAATAAAAGCCTTCAGATATTCCATCTCCAACTTTATTGATTATCAACATGATGCCTAACCAAACACGATACAAATACAGTTTTGGAATGTAATATAAAATCTTAATGAAAATTAGAATTTGGTGGTAGGCTATGATCTAGATTATGTTAATTTTATGCCCTGAAATTAATTGAAGAAAGAGTTTGTTTTAATGTTCAAGGCTTATAATTGTTACTGATTTGTAAAAAGACAATTGGAATGGTGATCTATAAGAAAGATTGTTCTGATTAGTTGAAGATGGCTGTCATGCCAACTAGTTTAAAGTTAATCAGAAAGTTTCAAAGAGAGGGCAATAGGTCATTTATGCTTCATTTTATCAACAAATATTCTGTATTTACCCAGATATTTAACAGAAAAGTATGGTTTAGAAGTGTTGTAGAGTTTTAAATCCATCCACACATATTCATGTAATTGGATTTCTTACATTACAATTGCTTCTGTTAGTTACATTTTATAAAGTTCTTTAACTTTTGTCAAGTTAGCTATGTGGAGTTCAGTAAGAGCCAAAAAGGAAAAAAAAGAGACCTAAACATATTTCATTTTTAAGAACTAACCTCTTGGGTATGCCCAGGACTGGAAGCAAATGACATATGTCCTTATCCCCTCTTATTTATTAAAATTGTTCTTGTTTTGAGATCTATCAGATAAATTTTTTGTACCAGTCATCGACAAGTGATGAATAGCCATTGCTGCATTTTGGGGGAGTTTTACACTAAGAGACAGAGGAAGAGAACACTTTAGGGGTAAATTATTTCATTTTTTTTCACATATGGCAGCTGTAGAAAACTCCCCAGAGGTCTGGCATGCTGAGAGCAGCCTGAGGCAGACGGATTAGTGAGCAGGGAGCAGGTGAGTTCATCAGAGACGCATGAGAAATTGCAGAACTATGTGATAAAGACTTTTTTATCACAGAGCTATCTGAAGAAACCTACACTCCTTTCTAGAGAGAGGGCCCTCACTCATGAGGGAGAACTGCTCCACCAAAAGTGTGCTAGAGGATTTGCAAAGCAGGTAGTGAAGGAAGAAAACATCTGGTGAGCAATGATGACTTAGACTGCTGAACGTCAAAACTGCACTGAGGGAGGGCATGGTGTTCCCAGCTGAGGTGCGCGTAACCAAAGAGTGTCACCGTGATCCTTCCTCCTCTCTTTGACCCTCCCAAGAGCAAATCACGACCTGACCCACAAATCCTGTTGCTTTTTCAAGGATTAAGAGTAAAGCTAGCACTCATGACACCCTTGTGCTCACTTGCAGTGTGTTAGAATGAAAACTGAATTCCACTATTCAGCCAAGAGCAGAGAAGACTTGAGGGGTGACTTCCTTCCCCTGCCTCTCCTCCACTTCCATAAGTTTTAGATGAGGGGCTGAGAGAACATGGATTGTCTATCACCCTCACCAATCCAAACATAAATACAAGCACATATTCCTCAACTGTCTTCATTCTTCCTGTTCTTCAACCCATTGCTAAGCGTTTGAGTGCCTCATGCTCCTTTGTGCATTTTTGCTTCATCATCTATTGGAAGTTAGCAGGGCATCTGGGCAACAGCTGTGTAGAGTATTCACTTAACAGAAAAAAGGTGAAGCACCTGCATATCCAACATCACCCCCCTCCACACATGCAAATAAATAAATTGGACAACCAACTCCCCCAACATATGTGCTAAATACCACCTGTAAGTGCCTAGGTCTAAAACTTCAGCCATTATGACCCCAGTTCATCTTTTGCTGCTCTTTAAAGATGCTTAAATTTTCACCTACATTTTGATCGCTAAAGCTCCAGCCCCAGCTTCCCATTTGGAAAAATTAGAATTTAGGGCACTCACCAAGATTGTGGGAATCAACACCAATGCCCTTCTGAGACAGTATCCCATAGCCTGGTGCATGTCATAACTGCCACTAACTCTTGCATGGGCTTCATCACTGAAGCTGCCCTTTTGGTAGTCTTCCTAAATGTTCCTCAGAAGCGGGAGATAAAATGTGTAAATGTGACATCATATGCTACAGATAAGGGCACTCAGTTAGGAGAGGGAGACCCTGGATTTCTGCCCCTTTTCCATTGAATATTTATGCATTTTTAGGAACTGGAACCTGGGCATAGGTAGGAATTTAGCAAGAGACAGCTGATGACATCTCATGGAGAAGAGGGAAGAGAAGGCATCACAGCTGATTGTTAAAAGCCCTCTTAACATGAGTAAGGGAGAAGTAATGCTTTGGATAACAGAATTTCAAGGCTTATCTGGGTTGTTTTCTGCTCCATGGAAAGCCTCCTTTAAGCACAGTTATTTCATTTTGAGCATGGGCTGTATCTCATAGAGTTAAATTAGTTCTATTCTTCAGTTGGATCCATTGAAGTTTGGCTCTGGCATACTCACTCTCTCCCATGGTCCAACATACAAGCAGAATATACCCATCCAGCTGCTCCTCAGACCTCCTATGATCTCATCCTTTTACTTTGAGACAGGTACCCAAGCCGTAATTTAAGGCAGACAGTCTCAGGAAATCACATTCTGGTCTTACTATGTTCTCCTTTTGGGAATACCTATCATCCCCACAATCCCACATGGTTCTCACAGTTAAAATGTGACAAGATTCATGGGCAATGAGCACAAAAAAAGAAGTTTCTTTGGCATGGCTGCTGGGCACAGGTTATTTTCTCTGGCTTTTGCATTCCGAGCCTGTGCTGCTACACTGTCTTTTTTGCTGAGGAGAAATTTCTGCTTCAGGAAGCCTGGAACTTCTATAAAACAAGCTTGAAATAATCAAGACTAATCACTGATGATAGACCATACAGTCTGAATATACTAGCTGTATCAGAGTTGAATACAGTGCCTTGAGGTTAGGTGACTTCTGTTTAGGAAAAAGTGTGTTGTCTCCAACTGTAAATTGCCACTTGCAAAACAGAATTAACTAACCAACTGCATAGAGATGAATTGAAAATTTGAACAAAGCTGTATTTGACCGAGTGCCATACAGAAAATGTTGTCTGCTGAGAAGGCTTTAGCTGTGGGCAGTGTCTGCCTAGCCAACAGCTAATTGCGTCTCTTTGTGGTTTCTGAAGAGAAAAAAAACCACAATCAAACCCCCAAACCTCATTTCTCTAATGAACTTCATGAGGTTTCAGACATGATGAAGAAAGTCTGAAGCACGGTTCCCCGCCTGCTGTCTCTCCTTTTGCTTCTCCCATCGAAAGCTCGTGGGCTCCAGGGGAGTCAGGACAGTGACTTGCCTGTCCCAAGGGCAGCACCCACAGGAACTGTTCGTCAGGCACTAAAGCATATTTGGCATATGCTACTTTGAGCCATTTAATATCTAACCTCCGATTTGGGTACAAATAATTTCTTTTTATTCTATATTCTGTGCCTTAGTGTAAAGGCGAGCAACAGTGTGGTTGAGAGCTCAACAGACCTTGCCTGACCCTAATCCCTGAGAATACAGGGATTTGTTCTAATTAGGGAAAATAGTGATAAAACCTTATGTTCCTGTTCCCTTCACACTATCTCATGCCTGGCATATATAGCAGATATGACAAATGCAGAGGGGAGTCCACTGTTTTGTTGACAAAGGTGGTTGAATTTTGGGACTAACACACCACTTTTCTACCCATGCTCCTCAGAAGAACTGTTTTGTACATCTCTGGGTTGTCTCCGTCTTTACCTAAAGAAGGCCTGACAAGGCAACAAGGTAGCCCTTCGCTAAGAGAAATTCTGTATGAGTCATTGAAAATAGTCTTCTCCTTTTTGTTCCTCCTGATGAGTAAAGACATATGCCAGAGGGAAGGATTTTGCTCCCATGCTCATGTGTTATGTTATGCCAAGTGTCTTGATGGATTATTTGCTGTTTGTCTGTCTTCTGGTTGGATCCCAAACTCTTGGAATTTGGCTCTAGGAATTTGCACCTCTTTGTTTAGGGAGAGGATAGGAACTGTCTCCTAGAAAGAGAAATAGCATGCTGGACTCACTAACACGAGGTTTTAGCCCTCAGGCACCAGGAGGCATCCAGGTCTTTGCTTTTAGAAGTTGTTCTGTTCCTTGCCAGATTTCTGAACCTTAACCTTTATTCATGTTTCAATGTGAGATAAAGAAAAATGTAGGTAAACCTTTATGTTAATTTAAAGGAGGATAGGAGCCTACAGACCATGTATGTCAAAGTCTCTAAGAGACCACCTTTTTGGGGACTTCAGGTTTTGTGTGCCCAGTAAAATGCATGTGGGATCTTGAACTATACGCGCTGAATGCAAGGGTCCTGGGGTGACAATCTTCTTTTGAAAACTTCTACTACTGATTAAGAAGTTGACTTTATCTCAGCTCAGAGGCTTAGTCCGGGGAGCCTGTGTTTGGAAAACTGTGTGCAAAGCTAGAGTAAGTTTAAGAGGTATGTGAGACACTAGGCAGGAGAAACACACATCTAGGATCTTAACCTGAGACCTCAGCCCTGGCCCAGTAACCAGACAGGAGCTGGAAGCCACAACTGGGCTGCCACAAAACCTGGATCCCCCTCATCCTGGAGGACCTGCTGTCCTCAGAGTAAAACACTGCTTGCATGAGCAGGTGTGGAGACTTCAGTCTGCAGTATTTTATATGATGAAGACATTTGATTGCATGTTTATTTGTTTTAGAAACTGAACAACATCCATGTGCAGTGGCATATTTTTGTGCTGACTCGATGGGAGTCATTGAGTGAAAACCTGGCAGGTGGGAGATGTGATTCAGTCTTCTTGTCGATGTCCCTTCAACTCAGATGGTGATTTTGTTGCCAGAGGAAAGATTTAACATGTTTTAAATAATCTCTGAAGAAATCTTTCCCAGATCCCAGATCTAACACCTAATTCTTCATTAACTTGCCACTCTGTTACCAATTCCCTCACCCAGGGGTGAATAACTGATTACTATCAGTCATGTCAATTCCCCTCATCATGCTGAAGGCACAGAAATATCTTCTGCTTTGTAGGAAGATTAATACTAGTTTCATAATGGAGGGAGTAGGTCTTGGATATGGGATTCAAACACACGTTAATATGTGTAGGGGAAAAATGCAACAGCACAACTGTTGGCTTTATTCCTAAGATAGTGTCAAAACTAGAGCTGGTCCAAAATAACAGACTTTTGAATTTTAAGCTATTGTTCTAAATAAGACTGAATAATTACTCAGTTTTCATCTAGAGTAGCCTACTAAGATTTCTTTGGGCCCAATGGTGATATTTTCACCATTTTTCTGCTAGCGTTCTGTTGAGAATTCAGGATTGGAGGGGGTGGGGTGTACTTCTCAAAATTTTCTTCTTGCCAGCTAGTTAAAATATCAAGCATTTGAAAGCAATTGAAAATTAGTATTGCTACTTAAAAAAGAAATGGAAAGAAAAAACAGTCCTTATATATTTTTGGGACACGGGTTTTTCAACTATTCCAATTTAAGCTGCAGGTCCTACAAAAACAGAATCATGGAGGTTTTATTAAAGGCTTTCTAGACTGGAGCTGTATTGCCTGCAAAGCTTGTAAACATAAACACATCCAACATGCAAACATATTGTTTCAGCTATTTATTGATAACCCAGCATTACATAGTCTATGATTTGAAATTTTTTTTTCACCAGTTTGGTTAGATTTGTCAATAAAATATATCAAGTTCTTGCTGCTTGACTTGGTATTTGAATATTGAATCGTCGCTTTCTAGAATTTACAGTCTAGCAATGACAACAGAATAGCTATCCCTATTGTATTAGGAATTAAGGGAAAAGTTTGAATATACATGTTTTGAAAATAAACTATAAAATTATAATCTTTCAAAATAATTTAATATACATTCTCAGATTTGGCTTGACCCATGTCAAATGGGTCATATTTGAAGTTTATCATTTCAGCTGCCTTTGAATAATGCTAGAAAAATTGAATTTGAAAGCTTAGTAACTTAAGAGCAAATTTAAGCTTACCATTCAGTACTGGACAAAAAGTAATTTTCACAAACATCCCAAAGAATTCTAAATTCTGACAAACTGCAAGCAACTGGTTTGAAGAAGTACTTATTTTTATTGCAATGTTACCAATTATTATGAATGGGAGAAGGTAAAACTAGGAAGTTCACTTCAAAATAACCTGTGAAAAATTTCCCCGTCTGTAAGGAACTAAGTTCATTAACACACCACAAGTCCATAAAGGCAGTGGACAAAGTAGATAAGGACTGCATTTTTTTGTTACACATCAAAGATAGGAAAAGAGAGTTTCAAAATGAGGTTTTTAAGATTTTTAGATTTTTATGTTTTTTAGATTTTAAGAATGAAATTAAACTCCTATAAAGAAATGTTGGTGATTTGGGATTTTTTGTTCACCATAGCAATTTTAAAAACTCTGCAGTTCCATTTTAAACCTTTTTTCTAACCTTAAGACAAGCTTCCAAACCTCTTAAAGTTGGTCATCATCCTCCTGTTGGTTCCAGCATCTTTTCCAGCACTGTTTCAGTGATGATACCTTGTCTGTGATATGGTGATTAGTGCTGCTTGCTGCAGTTCACATTGGCTCTATTAGTAAAAATACAACATCCTTTTGCTTTATATTCACTCTCCTTGTAAAGATAGACATGTGCCTTGAGTTTCCTTTATTACTGTAGCTGTATGGTGGGTTGATTTCCCCCCCCGATAACTCCTAAGTTCACTTCCAGATCAATGAGTTATCTGGTCTGTTTTTATTTCACACATACTTCATGTGATGTCTTTTCTCCCAGATCTTCTACTGCATTTTTCAATGATCTGTATTTTAGTAGTAGATCTCTGTAGCTCTTAAACCCACAGATATTACCCTCAGACTTCTGTTACTCAGGAATAATATGAAAGAACCAGCGAGACCACTGCTAGATTCCTCCTGAATTCCCAATACCAGCAGCAGGGCAAACAGCTAATCTTGTAAGAAGTTCCTGCTCTCTTGGGGAAAGGATTAAGAACAGTCAGCAGCTACAAATGCAGGCTGTGCCCTTGGAGCCAAGTCTGGAGTGCTCTGAAGTCTTTCACAGGGAAACAGCTCTGGCACCAAAATGTATTGCCATCGGCATCTCTGTCCCCAAATTGGGGCATTGTAGGTGCTGATGGGGGGTCAAGATTGACAATGAAGAGAAGGAAAAGAAAGGCAAATCGGTCCAAGTAAAGACAAGCCAAACAAAAGTCTTATATAGTATGCAAAAGCAGCGGGGGCTTCGTGGGGTCTTTCCAACAGGGCATATGGAAGCAATAGAGGGATTTGTTTCCTTCTCCAGGCTTCTTCAATCCAAAGACTTGTTAAAGCAAAAGACATTTTTTTTAGATAAAAGGACCACCTTGTGAGGGTAGTCAAACACTGGAACAGGTTCCCAGGGTGGTTGTGAAGTCTCCATCCTTGGAGCTATTTAAAATTTGGCTGGATACAGCCCTGAGCAACTGCTCTAATTCAATATTTACCCATGGCCACAGGACTTCCAGAGGTCTTTCTGACCTAAATTATTTTGTGATTCTATGCTAGCTTCTGCATGAATTTGTGTTGTGAGCTAAATGCAGGTGCATTAAATAGGAAAAGCTTTAAAAGGATTCCTCCTTCAGCCTTGTTGCACTGGTTAATTTCCAGGTTTGGGGAAAGAGTAGAAAGGCACAAGCTATTTGTGACTGGCATTGCCAGCAATCTGAAAGTATTTTGGTTTTTTTGGGGTGGGAAGAGAAAAACAGATCAAAGTCACAGTAGAAGCAGTGTGGGAGTGTTACATACAGGTACAATGAGAAACGTCTTTTTCCATAAACCGTTTGAGCCCTCTTTCAGTATGGTATGTTTTGAAGCCATCAAAATTGCAAGAATATGTGATCCCTTCCCTACCCTATAACATGGCAGGCCTCATGTATATGAGAGCTTTAACTGATCCTTAATTTGCTATTTCCTACTGAATCTGAAAAGCCCATGAAATACAGTGGTTATTGGCAACCTTTGAGCTCTTGACTCAGTGAATCATTCTAGTTATGTTACTACAAGGGAGTGGAGTCTGGCAGAGGCCCTGTTTGAAATGATTTAATGGAGTAATTCCTTTAAAAGGGATTTTTTTTTTTGCTTTTTGGCTTTTGCTTTGGGGGATTTTTTTTTTTTTTTTTTTTTTTTTTTTTTTTTTTTTTTTTTTGAGGCTGGAGGATCTTTTGTTTTCCCTTGGTTTTAGTCCTTCCAGCCTTGTCTTGACAACAACATAACAACTAACTGGAGAATTCCCGCCCCCCTCAGATTTCAACATAAGATAGCTCAGCATACATTTTGAAAGGGCTTGAACATCTGCAGATTGGGAGCTGTTGTCTTCTGAAGCACTTTACTTCTTTCAGCACAACATCTTCCTTGGCAAGTTGAAGGTCCAGAGATTTCAAAGTGCCATTATAGCTTTTGCAGTCAGGGACTTTGTTTTAATATGAGCACACACTAAAAAACATGCCATTAGCAACACTCCAGCACTATATTTGATGGAGTTCAGTAGTAGAAACACAGAAGATAAGAAAACTCACAATTTATTCTCTTGGAACTATAGGGTCCCTACTACCTCTTCTAGTCCCTAACTTTTCACATGTGAACAAACACACCCCCCCCTGCCCCCAGGGACATATTTTCATAACCTTTAAATGAAGAGGGACATCTGGCAGCACTGACTGAGGAAGAATACCAGCCAGGTCCTGGTACAAATAGATGTAGTTCAGCCAGCATCACTTGAGATCAGACTATTTATACCAGTTTATAATCTAATCTGCTGATTTGCCCCGCTCCTTTCCTAATGCAGAGTAGTAGAAGCAAATAATGATATGCAGGGGAAAAGAGCGCTAACTGATCACATTCACTTGTAAGATCACTCAGCTTCAAAGAAAACAGGAGCTGGCATACTGGGTGAGAACTAGTGGCCATGAAAACAGGCTTTCTGTCTTTGACATAGATGTGGCAGATGTCTCTGAGAAAGACCTACTAGGCAGATGAGAGGGTAAAGAGCTCTCCTGTCCTTTCAACACCAGTTGAAATCTTGATCTGTATTATGTGACACAACATTTTTGTTGTTATCAAATGGTTATGAATATCCATATGAATATTCAAGCTTATTCTGAATCTGATTAAAATTTTGGCTTCTCTGACTCTTTGTTTCTCACTGTACTTATGCCTTACATGTTTTTTTAAAAAAAAAAAAAAAATTTTTTGAAACTTCCTGCATTTAATTGCCTCACACAATTCATGATTTTTCAAGTGTTCATGATATATTCTTCTGTTTGCCCCTTTCTCGGTTAAACATTTCTAGTCATTTCAGTTTCTCTTCAGGGCATGCCATTCTTTGGTCTTTTCTAACTTGGGTTATGTTCTCATGTATCTCACATGAGATAAGGATACTGTTGAAAAGATTGTTTCACTAAGATCTCTTTTCCAGGTATTTTACTGCCTGAATGCAAGGAAGACCTCTCAGTAGAACCAGTAGCAAGATTCAATGTTGGGGAAAGCAGACCCACGCTACACTCACAGAAAAGTCTCAGTAAGTGAAAGTCAATTTAAGCCAACTGTAAATGCAATGAATGGGGCCTTATACAGATCTTGGTGAAGATATACAGTTGTTATTTTAATGTGGGGTTTTTTTTTCCATGAGTTCCATATTAAGTTCACTGATAGTCCCTAAATATCATGCTTCTGCACAGCACTGTATGTCTAGTTCTCAGCACTCTTAAAATGTGGAAAAATGGAATAGAGAAAAAACTCTGGAAACTAGAAAGGAGAAGAGTACAGGGCATGGGGGAAGGAGCAAGAAGAGCTAGGAATAAAATATTTCCAAATGGAAAGAGTTGTGTAAGTTAATGAAAGATAGATGGATTCCCATGTTGCACACAAATTTTGTGGCAAACTATTTTCTCTTTCGAATACTTAATAAAGCCTCCTTTTATCCAGAATCATATTGCTTTCCTTGTTTTTTATTTTTATTTTTTTTTTTCTTTTTAACACAATCCACCTGTCTTGAAGGTCATGGTGTGGAACTAGTTTCAGTAAAACACAAGAAATTAAGTTAATGATCTTGATCTGTTTCTCTAAAGTGATAAAACCCTCTGTGGAAGGCCAGGGCTGTTCCAGTTCCAGCCAGACCTTGGGAATGGCTTGGCAGGGGCCAGTAAATTCAGTTTGATATTCTTCTTTCCCTGGATCCCAGTGTCTAGGTTATGCCCAGTAAAAATCAGCTGACTTTTAAGCTGGCTTTCCTTTGTTACAACTTGGAATCTGCTGTCCCTTTTATCTGTTCCTGGAAACTTCTTCTCTCCCTGCTGAGGTGGCGTTGGTGGAAATGAAATTATTGTCACTAAGGAAGAGACAAGAAAGATATACTGAGAGTACCATGTGGCTCTTATGTTTGCTTTCTTTCTGACAACCTTCTTTTGAAGAGGCAGAAGATAAATTTCTAAGGCTATTGTGATCCAATTTGTTACAGAAAGTTTCTACGGAAGAAGTCTTAAAGTCATTTGTAACTTACTACACTGTCAAATGTTAACACTGTCCAGCAAGGTATAACATTTTTCTGCTTGTTTTCTTAGCAGTTCTTCTGAAAGCAGCGTGTGAGCTCCTCTATGTATAACGAGCCTTGCCCGTGGCAGGAGAGTGTCTTATGTTTCTTGTTACAGTGCAAACTCTGTTGATTAGAAACAAATGCAAACCTTTGGGACTTGCCCTGTTCAACAGCTAGCCTAGAGCCAAAAGAATAATTTCCTGTGGATGTCCACATGGTTCCCACTCACTCATGCAGACAGAGCCATCACCTCACACTTAAAACATAAAAATAGAGGGTACTGAAGCAACTGCCTTGAGGGAACAGCTCTGTGGTATTGGCGGTGAGCAGCAACATCACTCCAGAAAAAAGTCCACGTGGCATCGTGCCTGCGGCTGGCACAGCGTCTCTCAGGGCTCTGCAGCATTCGGTTACTACAGTATGTGCTTGATGGGAGGGAGCTTGTGCGAATGTTTGGTCTTCTCTGTGCCCTCTTAAGCAATGCGGAGAGGAGGACTAGGGCAAGGACTTCTTACTTCAAAGAAATGCAAGACCCCATAATATCTAGTGCTTGTGCAAGGGTTGGTTAGGTCCCCTTTGCCCTTCGGCCCTTCAGATCCACGCAGAAGCAATCACAGCCTAAAGGGCATTCAGGCTGGCAGAGATTATATTTGATGAGAATTGGTTCTGCAAGTGTTCCTGCATTAAAAAAAAAGGGGGGGGGGGGGGAAAGAAAAAGAAAGATTAAAAAGTCTGTCTGTGTACAGAGTAAAAACAGTACATAGAATTAAAAAAAAACTGTATAGAACTTGTATTTATATTAAGAATAATAGCATTTCTTTGTGAAAGTAGCTAGACAAAGAAATTACAGATTGTAGCAAATGTTTCTAAGGGAAAAAAGAACTTGGGAGAGAAAACAGATTTACTGATCATGGAGGGAGGGGGTGGAATTGGTGTTGACACAAAAATGTCTAACAATTCTACTGTTACTGCTACCAATTATTTCTGAAATGCCATAGAGAATGTAGTGAAATACTTGGAGAAAAATAAATAGAGAACATATTTTTCCCTAAGAGAAGAAAATCAGAAGTTGAAAAAGAAGCATAAGTCCTCACCTACTTCAGTCCATAAGCCGTGGCACCAAGTAGCTTAAGTGATATCACTCTCATTTCCTAGTCAAACTTTACATTAAGGGGTTTAGTGCTAAGGATTTAGGCAATTACCATTATCTCAGGAAAAGAAATGCTCCCTAGACCAAAACTGTGAGATGGACAGCGGGCTCAAAAGGAAACTTAAATAGGCAGAGTCCTTTGAATCAAACATTTTTCTGTCTGTATTGCTGACTTCGCTTGGCAGTGACTTGCTCCCAAAGTATAGGCACTGTGCATAGGACGAGTGAAGGCGGCGATAGATCCTATTGATCTGGGCTGTAGTATGCTCAGCTGCTGCTCTGCCTGACCCTCTGTGATAGGTTGAGCTTGGACTGCAGCCAGACGCCCACCCAGCTGCTCTCTCACTGCCCCTTCTCAACAGGACAAGAGGAGAAAATAAGATGAAAAAACTCGTGGGTCGAGATAAAGACAGGGAGATCACTTACCAGTTACGTCATGGGCAAAACAGACTTGACTTGGGGAAAATTAATTTAATTTACTGCCAATTAAAGTAGATCTGGATAGTGAGGGACAAAGACAAATCAAAACAACAGTCTTACTCTACCCCCCTCCCTTTTTCACACGCTCAACTTCACTCCCATCTCTTCTACCTCCCACCACCCCATGCGGTGCAGTGGGATGGGGAATGGTGGGTTATGGAGTCAGTCCATAACAGCTCCTCTCTGCTACTCCTTCCTCTTCACACTCTTCCCCTGCTCCAACGTGGGCCCTTCCAAGGGCTGCAGTCCTTCAGGATAAACTTGCTCCACCGTGGGCGCTCCATGAGCCGCAGGGGAACCTCTGCTCGGGCACCTAGAACACCTCCTCCGCCTCCTCCTGCTCTCCCCTTGGTGTCTGCAGGGCTGTTCCTCATGCTTTTTTCTCACTCCTCTCTGCCTGCGTGGCATTTTTGCCCTTCCTTATATGTGTTTTCCCCCAGGAGCCATCACCTTGGCCGAGGGGCTCGGCCGTGCCCTGCGGTGGGTGAGTTGGAGCCAGCTGGACGGGGCCATGTCCAGCACCTGGGCCACCGCTGCCGGCACCTGGGCACCAAAACCCAGTACACCCTTACGAAGCAAAATGTTGGAAGACATGGTGGGTAAACAGATTAAAAAAATGGGAGACTCCATCAGGATTCCGATGGGTTCAAACCTGCTGCTTGTCAGCTGTGTTCCCACTGAGGCAGGTGGTCAGAGGAGGCAGGAAGGAGGTCACATCAAGTCACACCAAGTTTATGTGAACTCTGGGAACATCTTATCTCCCAGCTCACTTCTCCTTGTAGAGGCATGATGCATTGAGTCAGCACTGGTTTGGAGACGTGTCTAGCAGCAAAAACATAGAAGCAAGGAGAAACTACCTTAGGATACATGGAATGACTGGTTCTTGAAGCCAGAAAAAGGGCTGCGTTTGAAGATAAGTGTGTTGCACCAAAAGAATTTTCTTATTCCCACCACCAAGACATTAATATCATATCAGCTTCTCCTCAGACAATAAGGAAGATGGTTACTAAAGAGGATGCTACATATAGATTATCCATAATCAGAAATACCTTTCTCTTCCATTGCCTGCATGTCAGTTCTGTCCATCCCTTCTTTCCTTAGAGGCTGAAGACTGTACCTTGAGCCAGGTGATGACGAGTCTTATATACCCAGAGGAAGCTTGTTTCCAACTTTTCTTGCATGTATTTGCATAAGAGAAACAAGAATAGTTTGCTTTGCACACAGTTTATTCTAACAATATTCCAAGTAACAGTGTAAGGCAATAAGTGGGACACTGATTGTTAGGACTCCTCTTTAACTTTTAATCTTTTTTATGATCAGTATATTTACCTACAGGAGCATCACTGTTTTGTCTTATTCTGGACCGAATCCCTTGACATTAATCGAATCATCGCTATTAACTTAAAAGGGAGCAGGGCCTGGTTTTGTTAGCTATCTAAAAAAAATACAGGCCATGAGAACTGCCCACATTTCTCTGGAAAACCAAGTACATTTCCAAAAACATTTTGGACTTGTAGCCTATTCAGTTTCCTTTTTGTACCAGCTGCAAAATACCAGGGAAGTTTGGACTGTAGAAGATTTTCAGTTGCTGACTGGCTTTTCTCTGAAGCAGGAACAGTTTCAGTGCCGTACCATCAGCTAAGCTCAAAAAATAAAAACCCAAGCCCCTTCTCTTGGCCTTGACCCCTCTTCTTTCCATCCATGTTCAATTCTCTCATCTCACCTGTCCCTTGCATATTTTCACATCCTTCAACCCTGCCGCTGGATGTCCTCTATCCTTTTTTCTTCTTCTCCAGGAATCTTCTTTCTCTAGTGAATTTTTGTTTCCTCAGTGTCTCTACTTCTTGTCCAAGCTTCTGGATTTGTTTTCTCTCCCTTACATCCCCCCACATGGCCAGACCTGCTTCTTGCTCTCAGCTTCGTTATTCTTCAGTCAGCATACGATAAACTTTTAATAAGGATATTGAACAATACTAAAGATTTGAACAATGCTATAGAAGAGAATAAATAATGTTATCCTTACTAAGGATTTCCAAACAGATTGTGAAATTAGCCATTTCAGAAACAGCAGGACTACTGAAGCCTGAATCCTACAGGGTTTTGTGCTGTGAGGCTGAACTGGGCAGAATCTCTGATGTCTCATAAAAGGAAAAGTCGTCTTCGTTTTTCCCTCAAAGGGAACCTTAAAGGATCTCTTGTCTTTCCCCAGATGCCATTTAATAGTAATGTATTATGTCCCAAAGACTGTTACCCCTTAGGACAGTTGTCAGTCTCTGTTTGTGCAGACCAGCTCAGCAAAGAGTCTCTTTTCCATGTTTTAACCCTTGGCTCCCTGGTGGGATGCCACAGGGGGAAGCACACAGATGTGTGCCCTCAGCACATGAGGGCAAAGCTTGCAGCCCTGTGCTCCCAGCTGGACCACTAGCACAGCTTTGGAAAAGAAATCTTTAAAAACTCTGCATTTCATTTCAACATGAGCATATGTTAGTTAATCTGGCTCTTGAAAAGAACACAAGATTATGTCTGAGGAGACCTATGCAACCTATGTTGTTTTTAAGTACGCAAAAGCTAGATTATGAAGTCCAACGTATAAATTGCTGGTTTCTTTATTTGTCAGTGCTAATACACGGGCGGCTGTGCAATAATTACTGCAGAGTGGTGTGCCTGTGGTGATAGGGCTTACTGAAACATTCAGGGCCCCAGCAAGAGCAGATGAAACAACAGAACTGGCCATCACCTTTTAGTAAAGCTCCTTCTTCACAGGAACCCTGAAATGGGGAAAGCAGAAATTAGACAGAGACCTCAAATTAATTACAAAATGTTGACTTAAGTAGTTCATGAAGGACGGCAAAGTGAAAAGAATGGACTAACATGTAACAACAACAAAAGCGTGACTCTCAGCATTACTGAAATGAAGCAACCTTGCTTTGAATTATGTGGTGGGGAATCTGAAAATGGGATGGCGATTTGGATCAGCATTGCAGTAAATAATACATTTTTCTAACCTAATGGTTATAACATGACGATGCCACTACTAAACATTAGAAACAATGTATGCTTCATCAGAGAGCAGAATCCAGTTAAAGACCTACTACCTTTTACTATCAATTACTATTTTTTGAAGTTGGAGTTTCCCCCCTCCCTTTTTTTTTTTTTTTAAATTCTGGTTTTTGGCAAAAAAGAGTGTGCATTATGTGGAATTCAAGAAAGCACATGCCACAGGAATGTCATCCTGCCCTTGGGCAAATAGCTTAGCAAACCCCAAACACCAGACTTTCAAAAGCAAATTCATAAGCTGCTTTCTGCAACCTACTATATATTAGCAGGCGTGAATTAAACATGCTTATCCCTCCCATTGCTTTGCTGAGGCAACTGTTGTTGTAGAAGAACAAAACTACCTAGAGGGACATGATCTCAAATGTCAGGTAATAAACCTTTCCTGTTCTCAGTAAATTTTTATGTTTATATTTTTAATAATACCCAAACCTAGGATGCTTTCCTTCCTGCAGAATGTTTTAACCCTGCAGGATATATTGCTGATGAAAACCAAGCATGAAAAGTGTTTAATATTTGGCTGCATTATTTCATACAATTAGAGGTAATTCTGGTTAATAGCTGAGACTATCTAAGAGAAAAAAAAAAAGAGGAAAAGAAAAATAAAAAAAGTGGCTTTGCTGCAGTTATTCCTGGATTACGTTGTGTTGAACTAGCCAGCAATAAAGGGGACTCTTCATACCATTAAGTAGACAAATTTGGATTGTTAGCACTCATTTGTCTGGCCAAGTCTTTCTATTTGATTCTCGAGATGCCAATCTGTCATAAAGGACACTGCCTGGTACCTGTTCCACAAGAGTTTAAATCAGGTTCAATATCTACTTCGTTGCCCCTTATGAGCCTCCATCCTGGAACGCTTCTCCCAAAAGAAAGCAAAGTGGTGGCTTGCGCAGCAGGCGTTTATAAGTGACCTATATTGCTGCCACTAGAGGGTATAATGTCTCCATCATTTATAGCTGGGCAGGCCTCATTGCGTGTGTATGTACACTTGGCTTTTGGGGGATTTTTAAAACTGAGGCAAAGCTCCTCAGGGAAGCCCAAACGAATTAAGGTTCTTTTGAATATGAGCACCTGATTTCTGCAGTCTGCTTTGACCATCTCTGCCTGAGACTACTTTTTAGAAAGCTGCAGGCGTGAAGAACCGACCAATGGATCTAAAGGGAAAACATAATTCTCGGAATTTGTGGGAAAACATAATTAAAAAATCAATAACCAGAGCTGTTTAGCGGATAGCGAACAGGAGAGGGAAATCCTAGCCTGTCATCCCAGGCTGAAAGTGGAGGGCTGAGGTAACATGAAGCATAAACAAACATCCATTAATCATGTTTCCATGTACTTGGGTGGTGGGATCTCTCAGCAGCCAAAACAAAGGTACCAAGGCTGAGCAGCAGCCCTGGATAAAAATACAAGTGAAGAGATCTCTGACTGTTAATTCTGAGGAGGGAAGAGCTCATTCTCACTGCTCTGAAGTAAAAAGCCCTGTGCCTGTGCAACAGTCCCACGACGGAGCCCTCAACCAGAACAGAGGATACCACAACCCCAACCAGAGACAAAAGTTGTGCCGTGGCAGCTCTTCTTCTAGAGGACATGGGACTCTTCAGGAAGAAAATCTGTGTATTCAGCTCTAGGGTTTGTTCTGCCGGGTGACAAATGCATTTTTCTGCTTCCATCTAATGAGAAAACAGAGCTTTAAGAGAGAAGTTACTTGTGAACTGTTAGAAGGATCCATGCAATTTATCATCCTAACCTTTAGCATTTGGGAACAAGATATATCTTTGATTGTCTGTCTTGCAGTAGTACCTTGCTGTACCATAGTTTGAGTATCTTGCTGTTCTACATACCATACAAGCCCAGTGAAGAAAACTTGCAGCCTAATTTATACGTGCAGAAGCTCCTTCTTAACCTCTTAGAAAAAGGGGAAAGATATTAGGTTCTCAGTCCAATTCTTCTCTGTTTTGTGATCTCTTACAGAGAGGTAAAACAATAAAAAATGCTTAAAACCCTAGGGTTTGCATATGAAGAAAGAAAGACGAGTATTCCTTTAAACAGCAGGAGATGCAGACACTGTGTAAAAGTAAGAGGGTGCTACCTTGCCTTCGAAAGGATCAAGATACGTACTGACACGCAGTCAGACACTACATTTAGGTAACCAGAATGTCTTTCTTCGGTGAACAGTGCCGGAGCCCTTGGAGCACAGACGCTTCCCTGCACCGCAGTGCTGGGGAGCCGGGGCATTTAGATGGCACCTGAGTGTTAACGTAAAAACACCAGCGCCGAGTTCCAGATTTGCCACAGTTCAGTCTTTTATTGCGAAGACATCAAGTAGTCTCAGAAGTATTTGCTCTGCTAATCTGGACTACATTTAATGGCTATCGGATAACCCCGCCGTGGTGATTGTTAAGGGGCTTTTGGCCCCAGGCAGTGGAAGTGCAGATGGCCTGGCAGCAAGGCTGCTTTCTTGAGAGGGCAGTGCCTGAGGAAAGCAGGAACACAGAAATTCTGTGTTAAAAAGGAGTGTGGATGGGTCAGGCCTGCAAGGCATCCATGATTGAACTCTTCCCCCCTCCATCCTGCATGTGGAGGGCCTGGACCGGTAGAACAAATCCCTGATGGGGCCAAGGCGATGGGGACTGTGTCTGTGGCTTGCTATGAGCCCTAAAGTGTGAAAATTCCCAGTACTGCAGCTCACTGGTAAGGTCGGGAAGGGGGCTAACTAGGATTAGGTGTATCAAGTGTGCACCCATCAACCGTAACACAGAGTCTCTGCTGCTGCTCTTGTGCGAGGAAATAGTGCCAAAACCCTCGTGAACTTTACTGGAGCTAAATTTGACCCTCTGGGCAAATATGTTATATTGTGAAGCTTCCTTCAGGAATGGGGAAGTTGGGGGCTATAAGTGAGAAAGAGAGATGACGTATGAGCAGGACTAGAAATGTCAGACCAGAAAAATTTTGACCTCTGGAAAGAAGAGTTAGACTCAAATCTAGGTAAGATGCTATCTTTGTTTACAGATTTAAATAGGACATATACCAGGCCCAGCTTCTGTTTACTAGCATAACCAAGAGCCTTGTCTGTCTGTCTTTCTGGTTTCTAACCTGTCAGAATAGTATCCCGTTTGGTTTTTTTTCCCCAATTCATTCCTTAAAAAAGTAATTTTTAAAAAGAAAAGCAGTCTCTCCTCCTTTCTGAAAACGTGGTTATTTATTTATTTACCATTAAATATTGAAATCGTTTTGTTACTTCTTTTCCCCCAAACACCTGTATACAGGCAAAATATGGGGATTCTCTGCATAAACCTTCCCACAGATTCCAATGGAAGGAATTAGATGCTCAAAACCAAGAAGATTATTGCAACAATAAAACATGTACAATCCATCAAAAAAAAAAAAACCACTTGCAGAGATTTAAGAAAAGGTTTTGAGAGGATTATCCTGACAATAAAAGACATAAAGAGACAGGTTTTTATATTCTGCCAAAAATACAGGGACTTGTCATGAAACTACATTGCAATGGAAGTGGGAATTATGTGGATTATGTGTGAGTCTGAAAAAGGCCTGGAAATTAGTGCAAGTATTTGTATTTCTTTATCAGTTTGTATTATACTGTATGATACTCAAATCTTAGTGGGTCCATTTCAGTTCCTGGAGGGTAAGCTGGCTTTAAATGCAAGTAGCATGTACATGTCTCAGGGTAGGTTTATAGCTTGTATTAGCAGACATGTGGAAACTTACAACTGAAGACAAAGCCATTTGCAGTTCTTACTCTGTTAGCAGGTCTTGAGGTTGTCTTATGCTCCTGAAGCTACACTTACTCTGCTCTATCTAGGGTTTAACCTCCTGTGGGTTACCACATATTAGCTGTTTGGACTAGACAGATTCCTGTGCAAGGCAGAAGTAAGTGCTGGTTGACTTATGGATTTAGATATAGCAGCCAGACAACAAATTTATCCCCTTTGTCCATTTGTAAAAGTCCACTGAACCTGAAGAGGTCAACTGGATGTAAATAAGGGCATGTTTCCTTTGGCTTAAAACTAAACTCACTTAAGTGGATCGCTCCACAAACACTAAACATAGTCTTCTCTAGAAATCAAGAGATTTGTAATTTTACTGTGTTCTTGAAAAGAAAAACAAAATACCAAAATTGCTCTGGGTAGCCACTTGCAAACTTCTTAATGTTTTCCAAATGTATTGCTAATTTCAAGAGGTATGATACAATACTGCTTATTACAGGATTGTATTACAGCACAATTTCTTCCTGTCCTTGTAATCCACAAAGCATAACTGAAGTATGCATTCTGAAAGCTAGAAATACCTAGCAGAAGACCCAGAATAATTTTTGTAGTCCAAAAATGCAGAGAAGCCAACACTATCCTTGTTTACAGATGTGCCACCCTGAGGAGGTCAAACAGACTTTGGTGGTGACGGCTTCATTTTTCTCCTTGCTAAACTATGATGCTCTCAGTCCTTCAATCTGTGGTGCTGAACAGCTCCAGCATTTGGTTAAATGCAAAGCTTGTTACATGTACGTTCTTAATGCTGAAAGTTAGAGTCCCATCACTTAGGTCTTTTTACAGATGCGTGGGACATTTACTATGAAGCAAACAGATCCATGGAGTAATTCTGTCTTTCGCCTCAGAGGGAATTTGTCTCTTTCTTCCTCAGGAAGCATCTTGTAGGATTGTTTTCTTTCCCTTTCCTCCCTGTGGAGGAAGAAGTGGGCTGTAAGTTCCTGCGCCCTCTCTACCAATCCTGGTAGTGTGAGTATCTCAGGCACCGGCTTCCTTGTACAGATCTGAACATATTGTTGTCTATGTGAATTTATATATTCTACTTGGGCTTTGCAGTCCGCAAGTGCCATTGCAACTTCTGTAGGCATACTTTAATTTGGTCTAAGTGAGATAGCTGAAAATCCTGCGGTTATGGTTACTGCTATAAGTACTAAGCTACTATGTGCTTACTCAGAGCATCAGAAGGTCTTGTTAAGCACATGTAGAACCAGGTAATGCTGCAGCTGCATGCTCTTTCTATCAGAGCTTATTAATTTTAGGGAAGCTCTGATATATCTAAAGAGCTGCGTCCACACCTCTGAATTGCACTGTGGACATAGTTAGTTTTATGTGTTGTACTTTAATTTTCCAATTTATTTCACTGTCACTTATGCCGTTGTATGTACTTTCATTTGCACACAAACATATGCGTATGCACTCTAACTCTTGCTCAGGATATCACAAATGCATTTGGTCTCAAGAATTTGTGCAAACATAAGTGTTGGCGTCTCAACGCTAAATATATATTTGGTGTGCACATACTTTTTGATTTGGAGAAATGTGCACAGGGAAGATATCAAAACCTTAAGATTAATCATGCCCTGAATTGTCTGTTTCTTGCCATTAATTACAAATGAGTCTAAAGTGGACAAACCCAAATGCACACTTCTATAGGGACAGGAAAATCCCACCTGACGCATGTGTGCATTAAAAAAGAAAAGTCTTACAAACTACACTGGGCTGCTTATAGAAAATAATCCTCCCCAGCCACACTTTCAATTTCCTCTGTTTACAGCATTGAAACTTGTTAGCATTAAATTACATTAACCTATATATCTAGATATATGGTCTTCCTTTCCACTGAAAGCATGAGAATAAAAGTTTCCACCAACATTTATTTTTATGAAGGCTGGGAGTGTCAGTCACCTGTAGGTCTAGATGTGTAATGCACATTAATGGAAAAAGGGAGTTGACATATTCTAGACAGTGTTGTAAACCCCATCTTTACACTACAAGTTAACATTAGAAGGATAAAGAAGATGTGAAGTAAAAGGATAACTTAATACAAAAGGATTTTTTTTCAGTGACATATTCCTACAGGGAAAGCCTTGCATGCTGAAAATTTTCCACTTATTAGTTATAGTTCTAATGAGGCTTCTTAGAACCCTTTTACAATTCTTTGTTAAACCAAAAAGAGTAGTTGTTAATGCATTTTCTTTGTATATCCCTGTAAAGTATACTTTCCAAGTTCCCAAGATGGATTCTCTAACAGTGAAAGAAACAAAGCTTAAAGGCATTGTTTTTCTTCCAGCCTTCATCTTGTTGAGTTTGTGGTTGCTTTTCTATTTGTCTTGTGATTCTTAAATTCCTTCAACTTTTCCTTTCACTTCTCTGTTATTTCTTGACACTATAATCTAATATACCCAAAAATTCCCCACAAAAGATCGAGCTACTAACTGTTCTGTAAAGGAGACAGAATAACTATAATAACTATTCCGTTCATTGTTTTGGCAAATAAATCTGGCAATAAAAGAAATTTAATAAAATTAAATTTAGAAATACATAAAAATAAAACTTAATATCACTGTGGGGATTACACGAGACTTTAGGCATATAGAGGCAATGTGTGCGGTGCCTATTTGTACTGTACAGATTTATAACCCTGGGCCAGTTTGTAACTGTTCAGTCTCAAAGGGGATTTTTGGCTTTTTAATATCCCAGGTGACACCAAACTAGGTCTCCAAAACACCTCTTTTACGTGTGATGAAGGTAGCTGCACGCAGTGAAGGCATGAAACACCAGTGTCAAAGTTATGCTATGGCAAAAGCCAAAAAAATATTTTAAGTTGGGACCTGCCCGCTAAGGCTACTGTATGAAAGAACTTAAACTCCTGTCCACAGCCACACTCCCGTGGCTGTCAGGGGTGTTTGGAACAAGGATGACTTCCCGACAGGAGGTAGAAATAAAAGTAGAGAGGCTTTGAGTCACCGACACGTCTACCCGCTGCAGCAGTGTCAGGGAGGCAGCAGGGAGCATGGGGACAAGTGAGCTCTCGCAGTGGAGTGTTCCTTTTCAATTAAAAGTGTAGGTGGCTGGTACCATGCTGTCCCCCTGTGTTTACCTTAATGAAAAGGTGCACAAGCACAGTAAAGGGATGTCTCCTCTTAAGCAGGATTAAGAGGACAAGTAAAGCAGGTATTTTTGACCTAATATTAAAACCTGATATACCTAGGTCACCCCCGCTCAGATTTTCAGAGGTATCAAGGTTCCCCATCTTCCCACCAAAGCATCCCCACGGATTTCTGTCACAGAAGCCTAGGGAACAGTTAATATCCAGTGTGGGCTGTCTACGATGTTTTGTGCAGCACAGGAGGACCATGCAGGAGAAGGTGCTGCAGGCTAAGCAACACTAGGTTGCCCGCGATGCAGAGCCTCGCGCAGAGCAAGTGACTGGGAGCCGAGGAGGACTACGTCCCTCGCCCCCAAGTGCAATATGACTGCAAGTACTGTGCAACCACCGGGAGGTTTGTCATAGATGGCAACAGTCCCTAAAGCTGCTTTAACCAGTACTGGTTCTGTGAAATTTCCAGCTCCTGATGAGATGAGCTTTGAAAAGGCACATTTCTGCCCTTTGTTTGACTCCTTGCAAAACATCAGGACCAAAACCGTTTTCTTCAAATCCATCCATTATCTCATCCTGCATGTGTGTCTGTGCTTGCGTTCCTCTGGAGGTACAAAGCCAAAACCTTGTTCGTCGTGGCATTGTGCTATGGAAATTGAGCTTTGCTCCTCTACGAGTAAAGATTTTAACATTATCTAAACAATAAAGGCAGTTTACGTCTATTGCTGTCTTCCCTTCTAGAAGAGTTTAATTTCCATACCCACACCATCACCCTAAAAGGTTCAGTAATCACAGCATAGGAACAGTATCACACATTAGATCACCAATCCAGCCATCCCTATATTCTTCCTCTTGTAGTGCCTTGCACTAGGCGGCTCATTTGCAAGAAGCTATTAATTGAATGTTGTTGACCAAAGGCGGAGTTCTTTCCTTACGCTTCACTTGGAGGAGAGATTATACTCTAAATCTTGAAGCTTTGTTTTTCCTTCCAGTAACTCCTGGGCGTATTTTTCTTTCCCCCATTTCTTCTTGATGTAACTGTAGATGATGCTTTTCATTATATAAGTGTCCAGTCCCTTTGTTAATCTTGCTAAATGCTTGCCTTCAATGCTATCTTGTGACTAATTAATCCCACACTAAATGGTACCGATATCACATGTAGACCGCAGTAATGGCTATGAAGGATGTGCATTTCTATCAGTGTCAGGTGAGTTCTCTCTCCCCTGCTAGCCCGAGGTAAACATTATCACAGTACAGAGTTCCTCCATCTGTCAACATGCTCTATTCATGTTAAGCGACCAGAATCCTTGATGCTATATTGTTGTTAATCATGGGAATAAAGGATATTTTGAAATCCAGAGTGTTTTCTAGTTTTCTTCTCTGCTTCCCTCCTTCAGAGTTGAGCAATACCAACACGCACTCTGCAACAGATTGCGTTCACTTCTTGAGGTGTCGTTTTGATATGCTTAGATCTGCTTGGTTTTATAATACTTAAAATTTACTCCAGCTCAAAAAATTACAATTTGCTCTCTATTACTAGCCATACAGTGTAACAAATAATAATAAAAAAGCTTTTGCCGACTGTCTTGGGGAAAGTTGAGGAAAGCCACTAAGATAACAGGCACAGAAAGTTTTAGAGATCCCCAGGAACCAAGGTTATTCTTTTTGCACTGAGTGCGAAATACTGAAAAATAATATTGGGTGTGAAAAGTGAGCTGGATGTGATGCCAAATACATGAGTTCCAGGTGAATGCTTTCTCCTTTCCCAGCACCTTCTCCTTTACGGGAGGCAGCGGTGTTATTGCAGCCTCATTTGCACTGCTGTTGTTACGGCTCTGTCATTATTTCCATTGGAAAGCCCTGTTTTCGGGGGTTTAGAAGCTGACTGTAAAAAGCCTCAGTGGGCAAAAGTCTTGGCAACCCTGGTCTCAGTATGGAAGAAAGCCACTGAGTTTTAAGAGGGTTTATTTTCCTCTAAGTTGTAACTCAAATTACTTCATGGGTTTTCCTTAAAGGGAAGTTTTCAGACTATCTGTGTCCTCTTGTGGCCTGGACTGAGGAAGGCTCCTGTTGCTGAACAAGAATAACACCTGCTGCCCAGTGAGGAACTTCATGGAGGAGTCTCTGGGGACACTTTTGCCCAGACCTCCCAGCTGTAATATAGTACTGGCAATTCTTAACCAAGAAGGGGAGAGCAGATAAAATTCAGGGATAATTCAGCACCCTTTCCCCACCCCCACCCCAATATATTCCTGGTGCCAAATCTAGAGATTTCATATCCTGACCAATTCCTTTCCATCTGTGGAAGCCATAAATGAAGGCGAGATTTTTTTTCTTTTTCCCAATTCAGTGTTTAATTTCACACTTTGGACCTTCTTATTTATACCACAGCCATTTTACCCCTCTCTGAACACATAAAGGAGCGATTAAGAATGCATAAAAGTTATTGACACTCACTTTAAGAGTCCTTTCAACTGTTCAAGTGAAATAAAAGGAACACAAAGTAATAAGAAACAGAAGCAGCAATGCGTTAGCAATAAAAAGAATGGGAAAAAAAAATCTCAGACTGGAGCGGTTTAAACGGTTTGCTTCATTCTTACTCTACCAATCCTGACCAAGACTATTTGCAGTGGTCGATGCCCCTTGCCTGCTACCCGCGGGCTATTCAATGAGGAAATAGCTTCTGATCTCAACATAAGCCTTGGAGTCACTGCATATATTTCATACCACGCCATGGCAGCACTAGCCCTGGGACAACTTTGTAGACATAATCCTGCTGCAAGCAGAAAAAGTTCCTTGGTATTTGCCTGCAATGTCATTTTGGTTGATGGAACTGCAGTTGTGGGTGGTTTGCAGTGAACCTTCACCACATTGCACAACACTTATGGTACAAACAGAGTTGAAAGACCAGGTCAGGACTTACTTTCATGGTGGTGCGCAAACAGGACCCTCCAGTTTATTTTCATTTCTTACCAACGTAACTCTGGATGCCTTGAGAAATCACATTAAAAAAAAAAAAAAAAGAGTAGGAGAGATTCTACAACCCCTTCTGTGGCCACACCTTATTGTGAACACTCCCCCTTTTTTAATGTATATATAACATATATGTTTGCTGAAAAGTAAGGGGGAATCAATCTTTGTCCTTCTGCTAATGGAAGTAGAGACTAACTGGTTGGTCTTATATGAACTGATTCACTTTGCCCCTGTGCCTTCACTCTTCTGCATTAAAAGCATGCAGCCTTTCAGGCTTTTCCAACCTCTGATCGCTTTTCTGTTGCTTTGTGTCTCCAGGAAGGCTACACCTTTCTTGAACTGTAGCACCTGCTGAGACCTTGGCATCATAGGTGTGCTGAAGTGGTGTCTTACCCATGAAGGACCTCTAAATACCTCATACAAAGAGATTTATCTTTTCCTGCTGTTGTTACAGCTTTGTGTTGTTGATGCTCTGTCACTCACAGTGATCCCCTTTTTTAGTAGTATTTCTGCCTCAGAATTATTTCTTGGTTTACATGCGTTTGTTTGATTGTTCCTTCCACTTAGTGCTTGGCTTTACTGAGATTCTTTTTTGTTTCTTTTGGACTGTTTTCCCACTTTTTCAAGATCTTTGGATTCTGATCCAGTCCTCCAAAGCACTTGGAACTTCCTTTTTCTCTATGTGATATTCAGTTCTTTATGAGTCCTATTAAGCTCTTAACCTCAGTTAATACTTTCTGCAAATAATACATTTTTCAGTTCTTAGTCCAAACAAACAAAGCATTTAGCCTTGAACTTCAGTGTTTTTTTTTCTTTTTTCTTAGAGAAACAAAAGACAAAAAATCGTTATGAGTCAAAGGAAATATTTTTGTTTTCATGGCAGACAATTCTAACAAAAGCAAAGTACTGGAAATTAAAAGCTTCATTAGGTAACACTGAAAAATAATAAAAAAGTGTCACTCTACCTAACCCAGTGCTTAAGCCGCTTACCCAGAATATCAGAGATTTAGATTCGCTGCCTTCTCCCACTGAGAAGTTTCAAATCACCAGCTCCCAGAAGAATGCTCCGGCCTCCAAAATCTATGCCACAGCTGGACAGCTTTTCAGTCTCCCCTTTGAAGTAACTCTAATTTTTACAATATGCTTAAGTGATCACTAGCACAGGGAGAGGAGCAAAGGTATTCCACTTGCCAGGTAAGCATCCTAACCACAACAGTGAAAGCACTAACCTACAGTTACTGTTTCTCATGTCTGTTGACCTGGTCAGTTCTTACGCAGTGATACCCATTTGTGAACAGCAGGCAGCCAGACTAAGGACCCTCCTCCCATCACTCTAAACCAGAATACCCTTAATGTTCCAATGCCCTCAGATGTGGAACAGGAGAATGGTAAAAGGTCCTTCACATCCCAAATGGGTGCATCAGTATTGTCATAAAAGAGGATAAAGATCCTTGCTCCACTTCAGTTAGTATAGGTACTCAAACAGTTTCTTTTGATTTAAGATTTTCAGACAAGTTTTGCCAAAATCACTGCATCATTTCAGGTCAACCCCAAACTCATTCCTCAGTAAGCAAAGTTGTTGAGACATAGTACACGTACCCAGGCCTTGCTGTAATATCCAAAGCACTGGACCCTCACACAAGCTGCTTCTTTGTCAAACGTAGGACAGTTCTCTGACCCAAGCCATGGTGTCAGGCCTCTCCTGTGCTACCGCACACCCAGCCTGGAGGTTGAGGCACTGACAGTGCAACTCCAAGCTGTGGATATGCCCAGGGTGATAGAAGCATGACATAAACGCACTGCACCACTGTTCATCTCTGCACTGAAGTCCAGAAGGTTGGTAGAGTGTGAAGTGAACAAAGTTTCCTGGACTGTATTCCTGTCACATCATCACCCATGACCTCCTACAGACACTTGATGCCTACAGAGAACTCGTAACAGGTAGCAAGAAAAGCTACTACAGGCTGCATTCCCTGTGTGCAAGCTACACAACTATCTCCTTGATTTCTAAGTTGCCTGTCACTAGACATGATGAGGCTGAGGCAACTACTGGTGGTGTATTATAGACTGGTGTACAGACTTAGCTCCTCTGGAGAAGCTATCCTTTGCAAGGCTAGTTCCCCAATACTTGAAAATAAGTATGTTGTTTCTCGACTCTTCCTCATTCTCTGGCACCTGTCTCCATTCAGGAGGGTCCAAGACTTACTCCTTCCAAAACTGATAGGAGGGACCTCAATCAGCTTCTACAGACAACAGCCAAAGGACAAATTTAGTGGCTCTGGGAAGCCCAGCATCATGTTATTGTGCCACAAGCCTAACAATAAATACATTTTAACTGTTTCCTCTTTAGGTAATGTTACTCTGAGCTTCCAGATGTTGTCAACCAGAACAGTATGTGCGGCTCTGTTCTTAGCTGCCATGTGGAACTGTTTCCACAGTCTAAACCACACTATGATTGAGATATTTAGAGAACATAATACAGAAACAGACATGGTTCGGTTGGAAACTCATCAGTAACAAATGTTGTACAAGATCTTTGCTGCTAAACTACTTATCAAATAGTAGAGCTCAAGGAAGCCAGTCCTACGTGCTAGTGACTGTCTGGGGTGGTGAAGAAAGTGCTGAATCCACCAGCCTGCTGAGCCATATATTCTCAATAGAATAGAAGGCTTTGCGCCTATTGTGATTGTGGTAAAAGAAACCCTAGACCTCTAGCAAAAATCAGTGTCTGTTAGGCCCTTGCTCAGTGCTGTGTTTGGGTGGGGATTGCAAGGCTTATTTTCAATTCTTATGTTTGAAGAATTGAAAGAATATGTTGTTGAAGATGTTCTGATGCCTGGAGTAAATCTCTTCTCAGATGACAAGACTCCAAAAAAGAACTGCAGAAGACTCAGAAGTAATGCAGCATAGTGTGATGAAGTTCATAGCACACCACTACAGCGAACCAGTGGCTCATCGTGTGGCCTTGAACACCAGGATTTCACCATGTTAGTAGGGTAATAGCAGTCTAAGCAAAAAGCTAAAGCATGCCTGGAGTTTTATGTACATGCCTTTTTTTTTTTTTTGCTGTATGACACACTGCATATAGTGAATTTTTTGTCTATACCCATCATGGACTTGACTTACTAAAGACTGTCATTTCAGGCCACCATTCCACAGGTTTAAGAAAGGTTTCCCATAGTTAACTTTGGTGCAAAAGAGCAATCTGGATCTACCAGTCAAGTATCTATAAAGTCTTTAATCAATGTTCATCATTATGTGCTCTTGCAAAGCTGCAGAAGCCCTGAAGTATAAAATAATAGTGACAGTGAAAAAAGCATTCCCAATTGGCACTGAATTCTAATTCAGCTTTCTCTGTGGGATTTTACGTGTATCTTTCTGTAGACTTGGCACTGGCCAGAAGTAGAAAACAGAGCTGATCTGGCTGGCCAAATGATGCAGTCTAGAATGGTATTTTTCATGAAACATTTTTATGGAACTGTTTATGATAACATTGAACTCATGTACATACATTTAACCTAAAAACCTCAGGAGATTTTCAAGCCTACAACAAAAGCTAGCCTCATCAGGAACAGCAAGCACAGCAAAATAGTACTTGAGTTTAAAAGTGTAAGCGTATCTGAAGAAGAATGTGGTGGAGAGTATTTTTATCAAATACTTAAACCAATATTTTCACGTTCTTATATTCTTAAATATTCACATTTCCAGAATATGAAATCTGAGATTTTTGCCATTCTGATTATATCATACAGTCTTCAATGCTACAAAGTTGTCAGCGTCCTTGATGAGATACATCTAAGAAATGCTTTCTAAAGCTTGTGTCAGTTTTCCTAAAGTATTTTAGCCTTTCATCAATTTTTATTAAACAGTTATGGTTCTGTAACTATTCTGTAATTCTAAGTTTCCTATGTTCCCTGGACCAAATCATAACTCATGAGAACAGGATTATAAAGAATTGTTAGCAGGACAATAGAGCATCAGTGAAGAAATATAAACAGGCCCCATGTCTAGCAAGGCTGCAACAAATCTTAACCTTCTTGACAAACAAGAACGCAAGGCAGTTTGGGAAAGGAACAGTTCATTCAGATGAGTCCTTACTTCTCTACCTTTCCTCACATCTTTTTCCCATCTCTTCTCATCTCTGACATGTAGTAACTCTCATTTCACTTCCTCACTCTGTTCCGTGGAGCAGAGCTAAAGCAATTATGTTCGCGGGAGGTCTTAAGATACTTCCACTAACTCAAGTGAGGAATTGCTCTGCAGCTTGCTAGGCTTTGCGCTGCACTGTTGACAGCAGATTTGAAATGTATAAATGAGAGGTCTGGCTGTGCTGTGTTATCTGATCTCAGTCGCTGCTACTCAGCCAGGAAGCGCGAGTGGAGAACTGCTACCCAGAAATGAGATGGATCACCATGGAGTCCCACTATGAGTTCCAGTTTGCACAAACATGCCGTATATCACCGTGAGCAGAAAGGTGGAGGGTGGGAAGATGGAGGGAGGGAACCTGGAGAGCATGTGGCATCCAGCAGCTGCGTGATTTCTTTCTCTGCTCAGGATTATTTGCTTGTGCAATCTTAGATTAAGTGCTCTGTCCCAGGAGACAAAGGGCCCAGGGTCTGGACTCATGATTTTTATTAAAACCGATGCTTTTGTAAACAACTTTGGAAACATTCTGGGCAGAATTTTGTCCTTGTCACACACACAGAAGCAGACTTTTCTTTCCCATTTTTCTTTCATTTTTATATCTTCTCTTGTATCTTTCCTCCTTTTCTCTGTTCCAGGAACAGAATGTGGGTGCCTCAGAAGAAAAATAGGTGCTTAAAAACTAGTGGAGCACTTTCTGGATATACCATTTGAACTGGTTTAAAATACATGAATCTGGGGTATACTTCTATTGTTCAGCATATTGCATGTCTAATCATCTTGTGCACTGCTGCCAGTTAGGAGGCTAAGTTAACACATTTAAAATTGGACAGTGTAAAAAGTTTCTTCCCTCCTCCCTTCTGATAAAAGCAACTTCAGAATGATTATTTGTTTCTTCTCCTTAATAAAGGTAGTGAGACAGGAGCATCTTACAGCCATAATGAATGGCAGAAAAGTGGATTGTAATTAACTGTGTGCTGCTCTGAATTACCATGGTCACAACTCAGGAAAAGACTATCCTGTTTTTTGAATAGCTTGCTTAAAGTCTAATTATAGTGACTAAATCTCATTTTTCTTAAAAGTAAAAGATATATAAGCCTTAATGATCATAAACTTTGGCAGATTGGTATGAATGGGAAAATTCTTGAGCAGATGTGAAGATAAATGAAATTTAGAGCTGTATTTTAACAGATTTCAGTGAGACTGCACTAGGCTTGGGGAAAAGAAATCACAAGTAAATTGAGGGCACTATCCTGAAAGCCACATGCATGGAATTTTCACAGGCATGAATGACAGCTTTCTATGCTCAGAGCAAGGATTCTGTAGTCTGTTCACACATGACATGTTGACATCATGGTGGGCAATACACAGGTATAAAGCAAGGGAAAAGGTAGGAGCTATTTTCTCTCTGTATGACTCTCCTCTTGGGTCATTTGCTTTGTGGCTTGAAAGTAGAATAGAAGTCCAGTACAGAGAAGTTTATATTTAGACAGAGTCTCTTCCTGATGTGGAACACCACCATTTCGATATTTGCATAGGTGGCAAATTCTTTGGAGTTGGTTTTGTAGCCACTGAAATCAAAGTAAAACATCCCACTGACTTTAGGTAGCAAAGTAAAAGTCCTTTACCCTTGCAAAGTGCTTTGTTGTACTTTAGGTCTTCTAAATACTTTGGAAATACTTTTGGTTGCTAAAATAAAAATCATCATGACATATGTTTACAAGTCTGCACATTTAAGCAAGATCTGGATTGACTTCTTGATTCGGTGGGGGCAGCAGAATTTCACCAAATGGAAATATTTTAGGCAGACTTTTAACGTAAAATGCTAACACGTTTGTTTTACATTTTAATGCTACACTAACACTGAATTAAAATGGAGTCCCAATGGTAATGTGCAATATCTAAATCAATACCACATGATTAGTGTCATGAAAATGAATATTAAATGATATAATAGCAATGGGACTCACAAAACAAGAAGGGATTTTTAAGGGAATAAAGCCTTTGGTGTCCATTAACTCATGCCTGACTAATGCTAAATTATGATCAAATATCTGGGAAATACTTGTGAGAGCTTCACTAATGCCCACAAAATGTATCCTAATTAATGCTATTATGATAAATGCTGAAAGAATTCATTATGACTCAGGACTTCTAATAGATAGTTGCCCATAAACTTCATCTCAACAAACTCTGATATTATCACAACCACAGTGATGACTATTACGTCCACAAAGATGAAGTTTAAAAGCTCACGTTAACTGTGACCAAACTCTTAAGTTAAAGTTTACCAGTGATTGATTTTTCTGTTTGACATGTTTCTACTAGTGCTTTCTACCATAACTTGGAATCAACATCTTGCCCTGTTTTGAGCAACAAAACCTCAGTTGCACAGCATGAATTACGCAACATGTTTATGGTCAGTGCAATCTTTAAGTCGATGTGGTCTCAACAATGAACGCATGCTTATGTGCTTGGGGCAATCGGGAGAGCATAGAGTTGAATATGATTCCAGTCTGTCCAGTCTCATAGTAAACAAAAGTTTTACTTCATTTGCTAGAGAAGAAAAGTGCTTTGATTCAGATTCTGCTATCAGATACCAGATGTATGGCTTTTTCAAGGTTGTTCCCTACTCACTTGGGGTCTTCCACATATATTTCACTGTAGCTAATAGCAGGACACACACCAATGCCTTCAATATATCAAGAATTCAGTTTATATGCTCTGAATGCAAAATAACACATTTTCTAGCAAAATAATTACTATTAAAAACATTTCCCTGCAAAATTAAACCCCCAAATAAGTTAAATGTTCTTTAATATCCAAAACATGAGAACCATTTGCAATTTATCCCAGTAAATGATTAAAGACATTCTCAAGCACAGGCTAATTTACAAGGTACAGGAACTATATACATTTAAATTAAACAGTTGTAACTTTGTGAAAATTAGATACTCTTTCAAGTTCCCCTGTAACCTTTCTTTTAATGGGATCTGCTCTCTGAACTTTAACATATGTACTCCTCATTTAGAGAGTAGGTGGAAAGAGAAATAGGTCAGCAGGGAAGTTTGCTTTGGGTTGATCAGTGACCATCTTAACCACAGCAAGTTGATGTTCCTGTGACTGCTGAAATGAAGTCATTCTGTGATAAACTACCATTGAAGCCAAGACCTTATACTGGGAATTAACATGCCTGCATGTGATGTTTTTCAGAGATGTAAAGGCTTGAACTACTTTGTGATTGATAAACCTTTAGTCCATAAGATTGGCCTATGAAAGAGTTGGGTTGTTGTGGTTGAATCCCAGCTGGCAATTAAGCCCTACACCGCCACTCGCTCACTCCCCGTTGGTGGGATGGGAGAGAGAATTGGAAGAGTAGAAGCGAGAAAACTTGTGGGTTGAGATAAAGACAGTTGAATAAGTAAAGCAAAAGCCCACAGACAAGCAAAGCAAACCAAGGAATCCATTCCCCACTTCCCATGGGCAGGCAGGTGTTCAGCCATCCCCAGGACAGCAGGGCTCCAGCACGTCTAACGGTGACTTGGGAAGACAAATGCCATCACTCCGAACATCCCCCCCTCCTTCTTCTTCCTCCAGATTTATATGCTGAGCATGACGTCCTATGGTCTGGAATACCCCTCGGGTCAGTCGGGGTCAGCTGTCCCGGCTGTGTCCCCTCCAACTCCTTGTGCCCCCCCAGCCTCCTCGCTGGTGGGGGGCGAAGCAGAAAAGCCCTAGGCTCTGGGTAAGCCCTGCTCAGCAGGAACGAAAACATCCCTGGGTTATCAGTACTGTTTTCAGCACAAATCCAAAACATAGCCCCAAACCAGCTACTATGAAGAAAATTAACTCTATCCCAGCCCAAACCAGCACAGTGTTCAGAAGTCTGTTTAGTTGCAACGCACAGGGAACTGTAACTGAGACTAGGGAATCAGCCCTGTGGGATGCCGTGTGTCCGTGTTCAAACCCTTGTAAGAATCTTGGCTTTTAACCAAAACACATGTCCAGCCAGGAAAAAGTTTTTAGAGTGCATGCTTCGCTGGACTTATGCTTGGATTAAATCCAGAGAACTCCAGGCTATGTGTATTCTTCTAAACAGAACTGCATTCGTACATGCTTACATGTTTTCCTAAATCAAGGCCTTTAAACATATGATGGTGGTTTTTTTGCATTTCTCAAAACCTTCCTCTGCATTTAGCCTTCATGTTTATTGATAAAAAATTATTTACCAAGGTAATAAGTATAATCTGCAAGACAGGACAAAGTTATACCAAGATTATTTTCCATGTAGTCAGTAGACAGAAATGAACAACAGGTCTTTTCATTGTTTGTATGTCTGTTACTTTACATATTTTTAATAGGTTATGGTCCTTATTTGTCTATGCATTTCTTATGTCACTTATAAATCAATTTAATATCATAAAAAACTTTACTGATTTGCTCAGCTTTTCCAGAACTGAATAAAAATCGAATGCTACCTTTTGATTTGCTGGGGAAAAAAATTGCAATTGGTCAGATTCATCCCTAGTGTGTGCCAGAGATTAATTTGGTCTCATGCAATAGATTTAGAAGGTAATAAAATGTGTTTCTACTCTGAAAACATGTTATGTAAAATGGTAGCTTCTTACACAGATCAGTCCCTCATTCTGAATAACCAGAATCAAAACTGCTAACTTCAGTGATACAGTGATTTTTTTACTGCTTTTTTTTTCCAAAGTACAAATCTGAGATTGTAACTGAAGAACGTGCTTCTGTGTATGGTTGGATTCAACATATTTAGACAGCAATGCAAGCTTGAATTAAGTATGTGCTAAAGTACGGACCCTGAAAAAGATATTTGCCTGCACAGAGTTGGGAGAGGGAGCTAACTTCTGTTCCATCCAATAATTTAAGCAGGTCAGGAAGTAGATCTTTTTTCCTGAAGAAAAAAAAAGAATACTTCGTACAAGACACTACCACCACCACCACCACTTTTTTTTTGCAGCTTTCTTTTTTTTCTCATTTTTTAACTGCTCAAGATATCACATTAAATCAGTGGAAGTGAAAATTAGCCTCCTTGCAAACAGACTTGATTTTCAAGGAATGAAAAGGATATGTTCTGATCTGAAAAACACAAAAAGGCATTTAAATTTTCACATCTGCTACAAATAGGCATCCATGTTTCAAATCAAATATGGATCCTTTCCCCTGCATTGCAGCCTATGCATTGCAATACTGTTGCAGCAGTGCGACAAATCTTAGTGCAGTATTATAGGGGAGGAAGGTGATTTTAATGTGGAAGAAAATGGAAACAAAACCAGTTTCACTCGTTCACGCTCAGACTGTCAGACCCACATGCTCTCAAGCAGCGCAGCATGTGTATCTAAGTAGTGGGTCCTGTAGTCAGGCACCAAGACACTTGTACAGAGGTGAACTGTCCAGTAGTCTTTGCAGTGACACAGAGGACAAAGAATGACTGCTGTTGAGTCCGTATGTCCAACGTTCTTCTTAGCTTGGATGCCATGTGCCCCTTTGGGATCTCCCTTTTTTGTAGTCTCTAGGGCCTGACAGCAACTGTCATCTTCTGCCTCTGCATCCTGTCCCACCTCTGTGAGATGTTATGATTTATTCATTGTTTTCTGGTTTTCCTGACACCCTTAGTCAGCTCTTCCCTCTCCTTCTCCTCTGGTCTTGTAGTGCTTCTACACCTTACAGTCCCATCTTTCTCATCATCTTAACATTGCTCTTAAAATTCTCTACACCTAAACTTTCCTTAAATCTTTCAGACAACCTTAATTAATTAATTAGTTTTATACAGATATCTTTTTACTTATTTTTTCTTCACTTTTTTAGTTAGGAATCTTACTTTTGTTTCAAGCAGAGACATCAAAAGGCACTGATTTTCACAAAGGTAAACCCTTTCAGTCTCTTCACCCCAATGTATGCTTGCTTGATCTTTTGTGTGTATCCATGGGTACACATGTGTGCAAGCACTCACACAAAAATGAGCAAACCAAAGTGGTGCTTCAAGAGAGCAATCAGGCCTGCAGCCTGCAGATTTAATTGTCAGGCTTCAGTCTGTCCAGACTACTAAGCGACATCTCCAGCTGCATTCACTACAAGCCTGACTCGCTTTTGAAATTAGACAGTAATCTGCTGGAGTCAAAAGACGGCTCTTTGCAGCTAGGCTGCCACTGTCAGGAGGTGTTCTTTGCCATATCTCATTTTAATGTGCATCCACATGGATCATAGTTTAAGGTCTGCATGTCTGGATGCTGTGGCCAGGTCAGTGGTGCTGTTACCTGTGAAACTGCTGACAGTGTAGTAACAGCCTCACTGCAAATTCAGCCATGTGTTGTCAAAGTCTGAATCTAGAAATTATCTTCAAATGAAATACAGATAGTCCAGAAGAAGGTGAGCTTTGGTACAGAATTCCTTCTGCTCCACATAATGCACCTTTGCATTCAGAGGTTGACTACAAACTCAAGGTAGCTTTTGTCTGGTCAGCTCTACACAGTTACTTCAGCACATGCCAAAGCACAGAGAGGAATTTAGTTAGCCTGTGCTGAAATTCATGTTGCAAAAACTACACTATTTACAGATGGCTAGTTAGTGACATTTCAATTAGCCAAGATATGTCTACATGAATTCCAGCCATCCCTTATGCTCTTCCCCTCACGGTGTTGTAGACTTATGCTACAACAAAAGCTTTATCCTTGCCAAGCTTGATTTTCACAAGGTCAAAATCATTTAGGCAGTCAAAACATGAACAACTCTGAGTTATCAATGCTGTCTCAGGTAATCCTCAGCTGATTACTGGAGACTGAGAGAGTATATTGGGGCAGTATCACTTGATGTTTACTCGATTCTCACCTGTTTTCCATGGAATGTGCTATTGACCTTCCACAGGGAAGGATACTGAGCTAGATAGACTTCTGTCCTGGACTTCTGCTGTTCTTGCATCCCAATTTAACTTACAGCCAAACCATCCATATTCAAGACCCGAAGTTATAAACAAACATCATAATAATTCATGTAAACTGGTATTTATCTCTTTGTTACTATTAGACAAGCAAATCATTCAATTCTTTAAAATCTTCCAGCCAGGCTGGGAACTGAAGCTCCACGGGTCTTTCAGAGCTGTCAGTTCCACCTCTTCTGCTGGAAGAGAAGAGGCAGGAGCTGGGGCTGGCTTAGTCCCACTGAGTTTAGCTATCTGAAAATTAGGTGTCTGGCTCAAGCTAATCATGTGGGGCTCTCTCCAGTCAATGTATAAGCACCTCTAGGGGGTGATTCATCTCTCTCATCTGAGAGATTAAATTAAGTGAGGACAGCTAAATGTAGGTGAAATCAATCTCCTTCTCAGTTTTACCCTCTCTTGTCTTTCTTTCCCCTCAAGTTTTTTTTCCCCCACTGATGATATTCTAAACAACTAGATAATGATGTATAACAAGTTTAATAAAACTTATTAAATAAATCAAGTGATTTTTAAAAACTTCTGAGTCTGCCAAGGTATAATAAAAAAAATGTTTAGTTTATCTCCATTTCCCAGAGTCTGAAGGAGACAGACACAGAAATTTGGAGACAAAATCTCTTGGGGTCAATGGAGAAGTTTTTGTCCCCATGAGAAAAAAAAAACAACAATATTAATTTCAAGGGTTTTCCTTTGCTCTATTTTGTTCAGGTTCCAGCCCAATCTCTTTTACTTTCTGGAAAGGAAACTTTCATTTTCTGTTGCAAAATTATTTATACATTTACAAACCAATAACAAATGTTAAGAAGATGCAGCATGAAGAGTTTTCGGTTATGGGTCTGAGATTCCATTTTCTTCTGAACCATGAGACCTCAGAAATTCTGAACGGTTTGTTTGCTTTCATTTCACTCTAGAAAGGAAGAAATTTTGATATTCCAAAAAAACAATGTCTTTCCACAACTGTTCTTGCTTTCAGTTTCTTCCAGAGGACTCTGACTGGTTGTGAATGAGGACGAATGGTTTCCAGAGCTGTCCATGAGTAATGTCTACTCTTTTCCTAGAGCGAAAAGCAGACATGTCTCTGGGCAATGACTTCCAAATCAGATTTTATTATTTTAGAAAAAAATGTCCCCTAATGCTGCCAGCAGCACCTATAAGAAAGGATGCATGTCTGTATAGGATGCTTCCTGGATCAAGGCCTTCATCTCCATCTGGGTTATAATTTCATTCATCTGTAAATGGGGGTAATGTTTACATTGACCTCACAGAGGTGTTGCAAGGTTCACTTCACTAAAATTTGCCAAATGTCAGGTCCTTGAAAGCAAGATGGGATGGAATTATAAAGAATTTATTTTTAGTATTCAGAAATTCATCTTTTAACGTGCCAAAACAGATGCGCTGTGCCTTTCTCTGTGCCCTCCAGGCTGCTGAACTCTGGTGAATCATGAGCAGAAATTAGCTCCAGACTTCGTCTGCAGACATGGTAAAGGTTGCATCAGACCTCATGGAAATAACAGTATGTTCTCAAGACCTGTTGGGAGTCCTTTTGAATCTGAAGACTGTGTTGAACAACCATATCTGATTCTGCAGCTTTTCAAAAAAATTGTGCTGTTTGAAAAGTCTTCCATTGGAATTGACAGCTGTTTAGCCCACTGAAATTTTGCTTTGTTTTTTGAATTCTGCTGATTTTTCCATCATTTTGCCACATTTGGAATCAGTAATTTTCAAAACTGTAATTGCAGACTTTTGAAATAAAAGAAGTAAAACTATATGACTACCATAAAAAGGTAGTTAGAATCAACAACAAAACAAAAATTAAAAAAAAAAAAACACAAAACCCAAACAAATAAAAACCAGCCGTGCCCTGAAAACTATAACTAAAGCCAAGAAGGAGAAAGTGCTGAAGCTTTAGAGTATCTGGAAGGGAAAAATGCATACATAAAGAGAAAATAGGGGAAGACGATTTGTTTAAGCTTCAGTTCTTTTTCTTAACTTTGTTTTAAGAATGCTTCATTTTTCTTATGAACATGAATGGTTCAGTGACCCAGCTTACAGACCTCAACAATTACAGTTCAACAACATGCAAAAGCTGTTCCTTCCGCTTTTTCTCTGACATTTTACCACTGTTGCTGTCATGTTTCAACTCTGCCTGTGTTACCAAAAATGGGAATGTTATGGAGAAAAATGCCTGCAAACACTAACATTTCCTTTGCTGCATCATGTAGCCCAGCTATGAAAAATGTTGCACTACCAGTTGCTTACTGGTCACATTGAGGAGAGTAGCTCCATATAGAAATCCTGTGGACCTCATCGCTTCAAGCTGTCAGTACGTCTGGCTCAGGAAGACCCTGGGCTGGAGGTTGCCAGGATGACATGATCTGAAATAATATCACTGTATTCTTGTCCATTTTTTATACTCTTTGCCTGAGCATCCGCTGGCCTCTGCCAGAGACATGTTAATGGGCTAGATGGTCTGACCCAGTCCGCTCACGACTGTGTAGCACCAGAAGTGAAAACACTGTGGTAGGGATGAATGAAGTTCAAAGCTGGGACGTGACCATCACACTACCAGGATCGCTTTGTTCTTCAGTGCAGGTTAGTGCCTCTGTGTGGTACTGCACTGCACCAGACAAACAGCAGCTTGCTCACAGTTAACTTGGTGATTTCAAGTACAGAGCTGCAAAGTATTGGGGGTGCACTTGGGTCCATGAAAGCACCATTACGCTGACACTACCGACTGCTGATGTGACGTGCAACTGTAGAGTTATCATGGAACACAACCTTATCATGGAACATAACCAATCAGGCATTTCAGGTAAAGAGAGATAATGGAGACATGGTTCAGAGAAGTGAATCATCTCATTTGTGCTGCTAAAATGTTGCTAATAAAATGTGATGACAGTTTCAGTGTTAATACTGTGTGCACTATCTCTGTGATCAGCAGAATGTTTATTTTAAAGAAAGGTGTTTATTCCTTCCATTGCCTGTCCTAGTCATTCAAGACCGAACAAAAGATCATTTGTGCAGCATAGAGCTGGGCTTAATCCTACAAAGGGCTAAGCATTCTTGCAGCAGTGGACTTAATCACATGCTTAACTTTAAGCATGTCAATAGCCCCAGTGAAATTGCCAAGACTAATTATGTCCTCAGAGTTAAGCATGTGCTTAAGTGCACTTTTGGATCACAGCCAGAATACTCAGCACCTTGCAAGGCTGATATATTCCAGTGACCAAATTTTGTTTTGGAAGAATTTATACTCAAAGAAAACAAAACAACAACAACAAAAACCCCAAACCCTTGCATCTTTCTGTAAGTATTATCAAATTGGATCCAGGCCAAAACTTTACCATTCCCACCAGCACATGCAGCTGTTCTCTGAGAAAAGGGTGTAATTCCAACCCCTGGATAAAAGTGTACATTTCAGTGCATTTGCTATAAGCAGAAGTTTGCCATTTTTCACAGTAAAAGCAACTTTTCCTGGTTAGTGGTAGTTTCCTTGTCTCCAGTGAAAACTGCCTCAATTTCCTATGGAATGTTTACAGGGAGGAACAGGAAACAGTTTCATTTTATTACAAACCCAAAGTGTATTTCCCATTTCATCAAGCCTGAGAAGCATGCCTTTCAACCCCGCAGGCTGTTCTGTGGCTAGCAGAACTCTGGGGACAAGCTTTCAGGTACCGCAAGACTTACTTCAAGACCTCAACAAGCTTAAAAGTGGGATTTGAAGAACCAACTTGTATCTCCAGGGAAGGCAGCGTGGTGAGGTGCTATGAAGTAAAGTGCCACTTACTTCATGTACTCTGCCTGCAGGAAGAGAACTTAATGAAATAACATTGAGTCCTCTTACAAATGCAGTGAAATGTGTTTCTCTTGTTATTAATTAATATGTATAATATGATTGAAATAACCAGGGAGCTGCCAAAGTCCTGTGTACAGCCCCTAGCAGTTCATATTTAAAACAGGGAAACAATAACTAGACATGATTTAGGGCTTAGGAACTAACTACTAGACAATGGGGCTTTATATTTATGTCAGAAAAGGTAAGGGATTGTGGTCTGGAAAATAAACCTTGAAAAACCACTTGGAACTGCCAAGATTAGGGAAGAAGTGGGTAAAAGGTAATTCCTACAGGGGAGATCGTGACCATCTACTCATTGACCATCTACTCAAATGATAGGAGCTACTCAAAAGAAGACAATGAAGGAAGGAGACAGAGTCTGTGCACTAATTTACAAGAGAGGTTAAGAAGAAAGAACCAATCATTAAGGAAAATAACAATTAATATGTATTAGTTAAGTGTATAAATATGAGGATTTTTAAGACAAGGGTGTGCTGTGTTGAGATCTGGCTCGGGACTGCTCCTTCCCTTGGTGACAGCTCCCCGTCCTGCAGCACAACATGACCGACCCAGTGTATTCTTTGTGTTCAGTGCCTGTGTAGGTTAAAAGATCCTTATGGACCTGTGAAGAGTTGTATTTGCAGGCACAGACCATTTTGCAGTGAAAAAATAGAGTAATATAAAGTGAATATAGTTTAAATGGGATTCAAGCCCATTGACTGCTCTTGTGTGAACTTTACTATAGTACCCCAACACATTTCTCTCCAGCTATGTCCCTTGTGCCTGAACAAACTTCCTAATATGCCACTGTTAAAGTGTGTATGGACTTAGCCACAGCACAGAGCAAAAGTAGCATTTGCTACCATTGACAAGAGCCAGAGTAGAAGTCACTCTATTTCCAGTAATCCAAACACAGTAAAACACACCACTGAGGAACTGTGATTCCCCACTGCACAGCTTTCCATCTCCTCCAGAATTAAACTGACCTTCAATTATTGCTCTGCTGTCTTTTTTCTTTCACTCACATACTCATTTTTCCCCACTGAACACCAAAATTTTTCCCTCAGATTACTTAGATTCTCAGCTTTTCTCCTACTACTTGATGCTGCGGGTTCCTGCTCCCTTCCACCTCTGGAAGTGAACGTATCCGAGCAATCAATTTCTCATAGATGAAATAAAATAACTGTTCTTGTGGAGAGGAAATGAGAGGCGGGGAGGGAAGCAGGAAAGAAGTCAGTCCCTTAGCTTTGAGCTCTGTAGCCGCCAGTGCTTTTGTAGCGGTGCCCTCCCAACTTGCCAGAACCTGTCAGTCTAGCCTTCCTATTACCACTTCCACTTTGAATTTCTGCTGGAATGCACTCATTTGTTGATTTCCCGTTTGCTGTTTGGCAAGGTTAATGAGGAGCAGCTGCGATACCTGTCCTAACTCCTTCATCTTGCCTTTTGCCCCCACCCCCCTTTTGAAACCAGTCACAAATGTACAGCTGCTCTGGTTTGGAGACCCTACACAGAGCTTCCAAGCTATGTTTGTTAAACAAATCTTCAATTAGCTCTAAAATCCCCAAGTTTAGTTCTGGAAACACTCAGCTTAGCAGCTGAGTTTTCAGTTCGGTCACCTATCAACTGTACTAATTTTTAAACCCCAATCTTTCTTTAAACTCTCAGCACCGAAGGAGAATCTTGTTTTCTACATCCACCTTTGCTAAATTACACCAGAGTGCCCGAGGTGGCATTTTCTGCTTCCTAAGAGGCCAAAAGACTGTTTTGTTGTAATGTGTTCGGTCCTGCTTTTAGTGCTTGCTACCTTCAGGTTCAAGTGACTTCAGAATCCGCCCCTATCTATCATCTATCCGAGTCATTATATTGGGCCCATCACAGTGGTTCAGGAGAAATGAGGTCACTTTCCTGGAAGGATAGTAACTACTGATTTATTTAATAAAAAAGAATAATCTGTAAGCATAGCAAAATTCATAATGGAGTGGGATAGTGTGAGTGCCTCCCTCTGCTTACTAGATATTCTTCTTCATTTTAAATGTCAATGATTACTTTTTTCCCCCAGGAAATCTCTTTTGCTCATTTGTTGCTTATATGTGACAAGACTAAAAGGAAAATCTGAGGCTCATGTTTGTATATGACTGCATTCAAGATTTTACTGTTTTACTGTGTTGCTACGTCCAAGCATAGGTTGTCTCCAGTCCCGTGTAAACAGGTCTAATCATTTAAATATGAAGCACAGATTCAAGCAGTCTGGAAAAAACAAGACTTTGGCAGTGTAAAATATTACAGAAGGTCAAGTGTAAAAGGCAAAGAAGTAAGGTAGTAAAGGCAAACTTGCTGTGAGACAGCACTCTAAGTTATTTACAATCACAAAAAAATATTTTATTTTGCCATTTAAAAAAAAAAGCCTAAAATAATTTCTACAGCCTACAAACCTGTTTATCTAAGCTGCACAGGCTTTCTAGACATTCTAATACTGCTAATGCTGTTTCTGCAGACTTTAAGGCTTTAATGTTCCTCTGTCCTATTCAGCAGTAGAAGGCTGCATATTAAAGGAACAGGAATCTGAAATTGTGCTTTGCTGCAATGAATATTTTCTTCTAAGGTTCAACGTGCTCCTTTCCTCTGCACACATCAATGAATGTGTCCTCCTGCTAAGCAGGGTGAAACACTTGCAGTTCCTGGACAGCAGATCCACACAGCATTTGAATGCTGTGAGATATCTGAAACATGCAAAGTTTATTAAAAAAAAATATGGGAGTCATCATGAGAAATGTCTGTTTACTTCCCAATGGAGGAATTTGAGACAGTTCTGAGGAAGTAGCACTTAATAACTGTGCAACATTTTTGCAGTCACTGTGACATGAACTCAGTTTTTCTTGAGAAATTGCATAGTCTGGAAAACTATCAATGCAGTAAGAGAAGATATATCTTTTCCTGTTCAGAAAATTATGTTTTTTGGTATGGCAGAACTGCTTTATCACAGGGATATTTTTAACAGAATTATAGTGAGGAAAATCAATCTAATTCATTATGGAAAGGGCAACAGTAAATGCAGTCAAATTTTTTAGAACTCTAAACCAAAGTATATTCCATGGGGAAAATTTATTTCTTTCTTGCCTTTCTTTATCAGTTAAATATAGCCTTGAACACTGTAAAACAGTTTATTACAGAAGAAAAAACAACCATGTTTGTAACAGTATATTGTCATCTTCGTGTCTAGAGAGTAATGCAATATATCCATGCACCTTGATTTAAGTTGAACATCTCTTTTGAATTCACGTAAAATTCTGGTGGCTTGCAGAAAATTTGCAGACAGAAGGAGAGGCCAACCTTATTGTGTAAACTGTGGTATGAATTAGTTATTCAGCTCTATTGAAAATATTTATCAATCTTTGTTATTTAGACACTTTTGTTACTGTAGCATCTGCGTGCTTTACATTTTTGTATTTCTTCTCTATACATTTCTGCACAGTACGTTGATTTTCAAGATAAGGAATTAAAACAGGGAGACTGGGGCTTACCTTTACAGAGAGCTTGGAGGCTACCATGGTCAGCACTGCAGGATCTTACAGGCAGGTGAAATAACTCTTGCAAATGGGAGCCACAATAATTTCCTGTCACTCAGATTCTCTAGACATGTCTAAAAATATTCCAGTGCTATGATGTGGGATCACTTCATTTCAAAGCCAGTTCACTTGGGTGGGAAACCGTCTAAACCAGCGTATAAGGAAAAGCCCTGGAAAGGAGTAAGATGTAAGTCACATCCAAGCACAATTGACATTAGTGATGGAGAAGGTGTTTTCCTTCACAGCCCTGAGCCTTCTCAAGAAGAATAGGTACAAACGTGCAGCTGCTCTGGCTTGAAGACTTTACACAAGAGTCTTTTCATTCACACCTGATGATGGGCTACTCTTTCCTGTGAAAGGGCAGCTGGAGGATGAAGATGCAGTTACAGAGGTACCTTGTGTCTCTTTGCATACGGTAACCCCTGCCTGAGGGGTTTCAAACTCCACCTCCTACTTTCTGTGAGAGTGCCTTAATCACCAGCCTCTAAACTAACCCTGGGGAAGTGAAAGGGCATCCCAAAGCTCTCCTGCAGTACCTGTTCCACTCTGGTTCGTAGCTCTAGAGGAAAAGGGATGAAGCAAAGTTCAGTCTTGCCAATAGGCTACGAGTTGCTTGGGAAAGGAGAACTCTCAGTTCCCCCGCCAGCTGATAGGTTTCTCCTGATACATTTTATCTAATGCAAAATATAATCAGTAAACAGGCAAACAAAGTAAAAAGTGTCACTCTACATATGTATATATCTCTCTGAGCTCAGCAAATCTTGAGATCTTTGCTATAGACTGGCATAGCGTTGCCAAGAGTGTTTTCCTTGTCCTTGAAAAGCTATACGCAGCTGGATGATTAAGATACTCTGCTGGGAAGTTGCAGATAAGGGCCAAATGCTGTAGGGCAAATGATGAAATTCAGCTTGGGTTTTCCACGTGGGGGGAAGCTCTAAAGCACTAAGGTCCCGAACTGAAACAATTAGCAGCAGAACTAACAAAACGTGGTTTGCTGTAGAACGCTATGGCTACACCTTGTCACTACAGTGGTTTCAACTCTTCCCACTCTGTTCTGTTGCCTTTCAAAGCATTTCTGAACTTTTTTGATATATGCAAATGGCCTCCTTTACTTTGAGATATGAACTGGAAAAAATTTAGTGGGATAAAGGGATCAGCACTATCCAAATCAGATCAGAACAAATATTATTTCTTTTTCTGGTTTAGAAGATGAGTCACCTTTTTTTATTGGATAACCAAGTTGAGTTGTAAAACCCTGGCTCATGTTAGAAAAATCTGACTTGAGGCCAACCTTTTTCCTCATCAAAACTGGGGCTCAGATAGCACACAGGAAAATAACTTTTAAAAGTATTTAGCAGCTGGTGAATAAATAAATAAATCAGAACAATCAGGTCTATGACTATAATGTATTAGGAAGCTTGGAAAAGATAATCTCTTCTTAATTACAGACTGTGAAACATCATCTCTGTGGCTGTGAATAAGGGTGACATTTGACCTTGAGTTTGAAGGAATATGGCATCTGCAGAAAGCATGTTAGATGTTTATTTTTCTTATTTATTTTTCCTCACTTTTTCTATGACTAGTAAATCAGATCTGGTTTGTTCTCGGGCTTAGTTCCTGTTCTCTTATTTTTTTACCAAGTTTTCACTATCTCTGCCAGCCTCTACAAAATTCTTCACAGATGATTATGAGTAGCTTGCATAAACATGTAATTTTAGAATTTATGTAAATTTGTGTGTACTTGTGTGTGTATATACATAATCTGTCTCACTTTATAATTCTGAGTCTCCATTTCATATTTCCTAAGACCAGGCCCTTTGTAGCTGTAGTACATGCCATTGTAAAAGGTGTAGTAGCAAAGGAGTGAGAATTGTGCAAGCCAAGGGAAGCTTCAGATACTGTAATTTATTCACGCAGTAAGGCTGTCATTAACGACTGTCAAAAGATTTCATTTCAAGCGCTGTTATTATTGTGTGTCAGGAAAGGTTTGGTGATGGGGAAACTGTTATGTTTTTGTACTCAGTTGCTGAAAGGAATTTGGTCTGCTAGTGGCCAAAGAACTAAAAATTAGTATCTCAGGAAATGAATTGGATACGATTACTAATCTGTCAGGCAACAGAAGAAATTCGTCTCCCGTTGATTCTGGAGCATCTATAAATGGACTTTTGCTATTCTAAGTAGTGATGAACAATAACAATTTGAATTGTTCACCATGTTGATGCCAGACTAATATATGATACTGCCAGGCTGGTGAACTGGCAGGATCTTATGCCACAACTCTACAATTCAAAAAAGTGTTCCAGAAAGTGGAGGAAGCCTTAAGATGAAACCAGAATCCCAGGTGCAGAAAACCAAGAAAAATGGTAAAGCATGTGACCATCAAAGACATCTTCTGTAACTCAAGAAAAGCAACTGAAAGAAAGAATTGTATCTTATTTTTTAGAAAACAAAACAAAACAACCTTTACATTGTACTTAAGAACCTAGGCAGTTTGTTTTTGCAGATAGAGCAATCAAAAACAGAGGCACGTATCTTAATTTAAAGGAAGAGGTTAATGAAGACTTAAATACGAGGTCATGAGAGTGGGAAGACCAGTACAAGCTAGTGAAGGACCAGAAGGAAGGACTACATGTCTTCCTAGGCATTCTCAGCATTGATAAAATGTCTGGTATTATTTTCCAAACCCCATTAAAAGGGAGAATTTCCCAACATACTAACAGAGACCACATCTTTCAGTAGGCAGCGCCTTATCTTAGATTTAAGCTACACTGCTGTATATTTATTTGTTGACTCTAATCAGGATGTTCTTCTAAGCAATTAAATCTTTCTGAATAGGTAGGAGTTGCTGCTTGCCTTTACTAATCCTTAGATTTCAATCATTATTGACATACAAGATTCAACCCCTACAAGACAGAATGTGCCGTGACTGTCCGTTTTAATAGACACTCCGTCCATTGTAAGATGTATCCACTCCCACACAAACTCCTATCTTCTAGGGTAGTCTCCTGCCTCGAATCATGCCCCGGAGGAAACTGTCCTCCTCCGCTGACTGCAGAGGGAACCTGCACTGACTAGTCTCTGATCCTAGCGCTCAGTTTGACGTTAGTCATCCCGCTGCTTTTCATCCCTAATCAGACTATGCAAAGCAAGTCCACATGGACAGCGATGAGGGGGAATCTTTTCTTTGGCTTCTGCAGCACGGAGGGAATATTATCATTGACGTCTCCAAGGCACCAGCAGAACATCAGTACCTTCCCTGGCCGGAGGAAGGGGAGGGAGAAACTGTGACTCAGACGCTCATCTGAGTCACAGTCCTCGCAGCAAACACCAGGGTGGTGCCGCTTTCGCCACGCTCCTCTCTCAGAGCTGCACTTGTACTCGCAGCCTCGCTTGCTCCCTCTCTGCATGAGACTGTTCTCACGAGGGACTGAGGTACCTGCCCTTGTGTACCCAATTATTAAAATTTGGACCACGTTCTCTAAGCCATGGAATAAATGTATAATGATCTCTGTGAAAGACAAAAAGTAATAAAGTACCCAATAAATCCTTCTAAAATATCCAAGTCAGCCCTTAAACTGAGTCTGGCTAGACTTCAGGCACTAAACAAACATTTCTGCGTGCCAAATAATCCTCTTTCAAATTGGAAAGAGAATGCCACAGAGGAATTTTACTTAAAATTGACAGAAAATCTAAGAACAACACGAAGCTGGAGGTTTCCCAAACTGTTCTTTCCCTTTCTTACGTTGGAAGCAGGGTGTGACATTCTTAGACACCAAATAAAGACCAAGCAGGTGGTCAGTAAAAAGACAGTGGTCATTCTCACACCTTCTGCAATGGCATGTAGTACAGCTAACACAGTTTACATAGTAACTAAAGACAAGAACTCTTACAATTCCCTATAGATATTATTTTCTCTTCAGGCTGAGTAAAGTTAAAAGTCATTGAAAAACTATAGGCCAGGCATGAAGGGCAATTATACTGCCTTAAAAATTGCACTGTTTCAGCAGTATTGTTATGAGCAAAGCTGGGAAGAACTCGGACTTGCATCAGACCCGTTAAGGTGAGAATTATATTTAATGCAAGAAGGTGTTCCCACCTGCCATTGATCTCAAGGCTTTCCAACCCCATGCAGAGGCCTTTACTTCCAGCTTCTCTAGAGCCAAAGCAGCCCTAAGACCCAGGAGTGAATTCGGGCTTTGTGTGAAGATTCAGAAGGATGAGAGAAGTAATAATTATTTGAGGGCCTGCTGCAATTCAAAAGAATGGGTGTGGTTCTGGTGGAGTTTGAGGGGCTCCTATAGGAAATGGATCTATTTCTTCCTCAGAAGACTTCTGTGTGCGTTCTGAGATGTGAAAGGAAAACATTTTCATATGAACATCTTTGGCAGCAATTTTCTCTCTTTTCACTGACATTTCCTTTACGAATTTACATGAATTTGTCTAGTTAGTCAGCCGTTACCATATACCCACAGTAAAGTTTTTATTCTCTCACATTTTGAAGTAGTCTTGAATCAACATAAACAAGAGGAAGTAAATTTAAAATAGAAATTCTGCTAAGATACCAGAGGTTATGTGAGATACGTGAAAAAATGCTGTATTGAACCGAAGTTGGTCTCTTCACCAAATCATTTTTTTTATTTCCTGTGTTGTTGCTGACACTATTTAAAAGAAAAGAAGAGAAGAAAGCTCAGGTTTATAAGAATCAGCCTACTGCATCATCATCTTCAGAGTCATTATGTTCGGCTTTTCGTTTATACAGTGCAAACACATTTATAGTTAGGTCATCCCTGAAATGTGTCCTTATTCAGCTGTGCCCCCTTTTTTTCGAGCGATGTCAGTTCACATACTTGTAAGAATGTGTATGTTGAAAAAGAAGTAGAAACAGAATGGATCCATGTTTAGGCTATTTGGACCCAATAGAAAGTGTATTGAAAATGGGACTTCCAACATTCCAGATTTCCAGAGTCACCTGAAGACAATTTTTTAAGCACCTGAGGTATGGTGTGAAATGTTCATCCCACTGAAAGCCAATGCAACAGCCCATCAGCCACTTTGGAAGTCTTGCTGGTGCACAGGATACGCACAGAAATACCAGCGTTGGCTCCAGGTGTGCTGCCTCGTGTAGATGTCCACACACGCGGCCGGGAAGGGGGGCTACCTCGGTCCTGTGGTCAGCGGGCCACCAACCCTTCAGCACAGTGCCGTACCCACGGCACCCGGCTCGCCACAGGGTCTACGCAGCAGGGTGCTGCCCTGCTGACACGGATAACTCGCTCCGGCTCTGGATGTCCGTTAGTCAGAGGCGGTTTCGGGGTTTCTGCGGGGCAGTCAGCAGGAGCTGGAGACGAGACCCCGGTGCCGCACAGGATCGTCACTGACGTGTGTCGCCAGAAACATCAACTTGGGCCATATAAGGTTTAGGCTTGGGACAACCACTTGAAAAGCAGGACCCTTGTCAAGTAACTGGTGAGCCAAGATTCAAGACAAGCCATACGAGCGGGGGGTTGGCCAGGCCTAGGAAGTCTGTATCAGATCACATTCGTATTTGTCCTCGTTCAATGTCCTATTTCTGGCTGCAGGCAGTGCCAGTTATTTCAAAAGAAATTCAGCTGTAGTTTATCCCCAGGGAAAGCCTAGTTTTATATTTATGGCTTGTGTCTTGAACAGAAGATTTATATCTATTTGAAAAAAAAGCTTGATAAACATTTAGGATTTTGGATAAGACACTCTCCAGTCCCTGGGGAGAAGCATTTTGAAAAGCCCTGGAAGGGATGATGGGGGCCTCAGACAGACTGTTTAAGAGTCAGGCCTCAGTGGTACAGGAGGAGCAAAGTCACTTTAGGCTTTGCAGGCTTAGGCTAGAAACAGGATAATTTCCAGGGAGACGCGAAATACACATCTTCTGCCATGTTAAAGGAAAGTTTCTTTTTCAGACAGCATTTACTCCATTCTGAAACTGAGGACTGATAACGACCTCAGCTCCCACCAGTTTGAGGTGCTCTGCACTTCCCAGTGAACACCCAGCAACTTCCAGTAAGCTTGGTTCACCAGTCCATTCCTCTCTGTCCTGCTAAAGCCCATCGGCCCCTGTAAAGCAGCAGAGCCATCTAACCCACAGCTGGATGAATGGCGTTATGCCTCAGAGGAATCCTGTAAACCTGCTTCCTCCTTCAGAAGCACTCAGCTAACTAAAGATTTACTAGACTGTCAGGGGAAAACAAGGCATTCAGGAGACCCTCCTGATCCCATCCTCAATCTCATTAACTTTCTGCTTTCCCAAGTGCCCTGGTGGCTGCGTGTTAACGAAGAGCTGTAATTGGTAAATGAAATTGATTACACAACTGTTTGAATGAGGCAAATTGTCCATCTCTAGAGAAAAGGTGTAATTTTCTACTGCGCATAAATCAAATGCAGGTCTCTTAAAAGCACTAGGTAAGTAGAGAGCATTTCAAATTGGCTACAAAGTGCTGGACAAAGCACTTGGCAGAAGGAAGGGCATGGACAAAAATGACCTTAGCAGCTCTTTTCTATCTCCAGTTTCTGTGATTCTATGAATTTTAATTCTATGCTGCACAATTTAATTACCACTTGCAAAGAGCTGCAGAAAATGGATAGTCATTTTCTACAGCAGGTAGATCTTTTCTGTCATCTTTTAGCTGTGAGGGTGCTTAATTGCTCCTACAGAAATGCAGACATAAAATTGATTCGTGTCTGTCCGAAGGACTGTACATTAAGGCATCACAGCTAGAAGCTGTCAGAGGTAGTCCTAAAAAACCCCAAACCTCTCTTCAGTAGAACAGTCTGAATCCCACCACATTGCAAGACAACTCAGTATCTTGTCATTTAATCATCCAAATATGTTCATACGTCTGATTTTGAATTGCTGCAGAGTAAAGGAATCCAAACGGAATCAATTCCTTTACCCACTTACTCCATTTATAATAGCCATTTTACTAATACCTACCTTTGCCTTTTCCTTCTTAGTTAGAGGAGAAATGTGTTTCTAGGCTATTTTTAGAAACAGGGAATAATTCCCTTTCCCTGTGAGATGCCCTTGCAGCAGCATTAATGTGACACCTTCCACTCTCTACTATGCTTAAAGAGGTGCTCCAAGCCTGGTGTCACTTTTGTTCTAAATATTCTTCATATTATGCAGTTGCTCCTGAAGCTGTAATGACAGGATAGAGAGAAAAAGGTGCCTGGCCGTATAAATTCCTAAATTATTAACCTGTGTATTTGTGAGTTTGTACAGTTCACAGTTTATTGCCTGTGTATCCCTTAAAATTTCTCTTTGCTGCATCATGATTTTCTGAATTTTTTTTGTCATTTTTACTGGTTCAGAATTTCAGATGTTGCTTTTTGCTGTTGCATATGTGGTCAACATCTGCCTTGTCCATTCTGGTGCTTCAAACTTGGTGCATTCTAGCATGCAAGCCTAATGTAGTCCACCGGCACAGCCTTCATTCCTAGGCCAGCCAGCATTTCTGGTATAAGTGACAGGTTTCATGTTTTAACATTTCTTGTGCATAAATATGCATTCTGTTCTCATGCTACACGTGGGAAGTTTCATCTCACAAATTCTGTTATTGCAGGAATTAAGGAACTGGTGGTATCTTTGATCTTCATGTGGCAAGTCATACTTTGGGGGTTTGGTCTGTGCTTTTATAAGGTAACAAGAGTGCCCTGTGATATGTGATGAGTAGTGCTTGGTGATGGGTGTTTAGGGTGCTGTGTTCTTTCATTCCCACTAAACTAATAGCCTATCACGTGTGACAGCTGTGAGATAGGTTTTACAGCCCAGATGATACTCCCAATCATTATCTTTTTTTTTTTCCAAGTGGAGCTATTACTTTTAAATTATTAACCTGTGCTCAGCAACAGCTTCTTATATTGTGCTTCTGTTGTTCATTTTTTCTTTTGTTTGCATTGCATTGATTTGTTCATGTAGTGTTTGATATGTTATAAAACCTAAAGTGATCCTAGACATAAAGCCCCTTCATCTTCCAAGATTTCTAAAAATGCCTAAGGATGGCAGGTGTCTAAAATGTTCATCAGTGCTAGGAGTTTAACTCCATTTGATAATCCTAATAGAAATGATTAATTCAGCTTGGTTCATTAGTCCATAAAGGTAACTACCCCACCATTTATTATAACATGAATTTAGACAAGAGGATTAGGACCTTAAGTAGCTCGTATTAGCTCACAGGAAGATAAAGTGCATAGTTTTTGCAATGAGGCAACAAATAATCATTTGTACTCAAACACTCTCACTTCTGGTGACCTGATTTATTCCAACTCCCTGCACCAGAAAGGAAAGCACTATGTTCTGTGAATGTGCTGAATAATGAATTCTCCCTAAAAACCTGGTGTAACAAACAAATAAACACTAGCCATGGGAAGACAGGAGCAGAAAGGTGTTGAGACTCGCCTAAAGCCACACAGGGTGTTAGTGTCAGAGACCAGATTAGGATTTTGCAAGTCACTCATCAGCAATCTCACTTGACTTGATATCTGGGAGTTACTCACAAAGAAACTTGGCAAGCTTTACCGGTGCTCCTACCATTGGCCCTGAGGTAGGATCTGAGAACAAGTACTTGTGGGATAAAGATCCTGCCACAGCTTCCTTTCCCTTTAGTGTGTATGTGAAGACAGAAAGGATCTGGCAGAAAGCTGCAAAAACTTTAGGTAGAAGCCGTAGCGTATATTCTGTGAGACTGTGAAGTAAGTTGTGATGGGTGGGGACTATGGTTTGCTGAAAAATCACTGTGAGCAGGGCGGTGGCCCTGCAATATGTTACTGCCACCACCCAGTTTTTTTGTTTCTTTTTTTCTGTGTCAGAAAAAGGATCTCCAGCATTTATTTGAAATAGGCAAAGCTTGCCAAGTGTCAGTAACTCTTACTCTCTTTTGGACAGGGTCCTGAATCCTACTAGACCGGTTCCCTGTAGCTAACTAATGACCGTCATATCAAATTTACCAATACAGTTCCTGTCTCTGATACCACTCCTGTATTTGGGACATCTATGCCCCAGTTGCCCTTCAGGAAGACCCACTGACCTAGGCTTGCTGAATTGGTTACTCAGATAATTCCTTCTAACAGGAGGGAACCAGGTGAATCGACTCTGTTTTGTCTAGTTACTTCCTTTAAGGATTGTGTGCTAGATAAAATAACGAAGATAAGGGTTTCTTAAATGGAGGATCACACACATAGAATCATAGAACCATTTGAGTTGGAAAAGACCTTTAAGATCCAACTGTTACATATACCATACCATTCCTAGAATCCCTGAAAAGAGTTACAAATAAGTTGTAGGGGGATAAAGCAAAACTTTAAGAGCATTTCTGCCCTCCTTCATAATTCTTATAACTCTTAACAACCTGTGGATTTTGATCATTATCTTCAAGACAAAAGGCAAAGTTCCCTTTTCTGTTCACTCTCCACCATTTGGTAACAGTTCAGTACTTGCAGCTGAAGAACATACGCCGTTTTTAAAGCTTATTGCAGTGTCATTTTTCTCCCCACACTGCAATAGTCTGTTTTCCTCAGCTCCTTCTGTGGATGAGTGGGCAAGGATGGACAGCAGCAGTTAGCATAACTAGTGGCATTACCCACCGTCACACCAGCACACCTTGAGGTTCATGGGGCACCATTCCAGACACAGGACTTTGAGACCTGCCAGTTTTATGCTGCTCAATGAATGATTTAATTCATAGTAATTACAACGTCTAGAACAATCTTCCCTAACCCAAGTGGAATTCATAATTGGACACAGATATATTCCCCCAGCTGCACAATTCCTACAAAAGCACTATTTAAAACTAATGGGTCAAAGTCATTCTCAGTGTAATTCCACTGAAACTGGTGGTGTGAATCACCATGGAGAGATGGTGGGGACTTAGAGACTGCTTTTTCTCAAAGTCGTTCCACATGTGAGGCCAAGAAATCTCAGCACCAATTCTCTGACGAGGTGATAGAGTCACCAATCACTTATGATCACTAAAAATCTACTGCCAGCTTTCATAAGACTGGAGCTGGCAAAGAGATTTAGGATTTCAGTATAGTTAATTACATTCTACCTGCTTAGATTACTCTGCATTTTCAATATTATGGAGTATGATATTTCTGCAGATTACTGGGTATTAATTTTAAGAACAATAAGGAGAGCTACTCAGTGACAGATGACTATCAATTGTCACTTGTAAGTTGAGGATAATGTTTGTACCTACAGCAGGGCAAATACTGCAGGCTATTTTAAAAACTATATTTTGATTAACCACTGCAGGAGCAATCGTCTGTTGTTAGAGAAAAAGAAAGAAACAAACATATAGTTGTTCAGATATATGTCAGGTGGATATTTATATTGTTATTTTGAAATTTATTTCTCTTCCTGCTTATAAAAGTTTTCATTGTCTAATCAGGCAAATTAAGTGCCCTGTTGCACAACAGAAAAAAAGATAACACCAAACACTTACAGACAGTTTAAAATAGAGAGTTTGCTGGTAAGTAGATGATTTAAAAAATTCTCAACATGTTCATTGAAAAATTATAAGCAAAAAAAATAACCATAAAAAACAATATGCAAAAGAGTACATTTGTCCAAAAAAAATTGCAACAGGATTTGCACACTTGTTTCCAAGAATGATCTTGCTCTTCTGGTAAAGACTGCAGGGATCCTACAGGATCAAAGACATTATGTAAGTCTGAGGATCTGAATTAGAATTAAAATTCTAAGACTTTTTGTTGCAAGTGCTCCAATGTCTCAATGACAGCACGAAGTAGAAAATCTGCCTCGCACAAAGACTCGAAGGACCCTCCCACAGCAGTGTCACATAGAAACACAGCATTATTTCTCACCATTATGTTTGCTGTCTGGAATATTGCCACAGGGAACTGGGTAGACTTGTCATTGCCTTAGCTTTGACCTTAGTAATGAAAGTCATTGATATCATGCTCAGTCCTACCAATCAATCAACTGAACTAGCAGCACACAAGCTACTGGACCAGTTTGGAGTTCCAAGCCTACACAGCTGCTCCATTGGGTTTTTTTCCACGCTGTTCATAAAATGATCACAAAGTTCACCTGATTTGGAGCTTCCTTGTGCTGGATACTCAGTTAAGCAGTTTAAGCTAAGCCATATCATTACAGTACACTTTGTGTCTGTCCTGGTTTCAGCTGGGATAGAGTTAACTGTCTTCCTAGTAGCTGGTACAGTGCTATGTTTTGAGTTCAGTATGTGAAGAATGTTGTTAACACTGATGTTTTCAGTTGTTGCTCAGTAGTGTTTAGACTAGAGTCAAGGATTTTTCAGCTTCTCATGCCCAGCCAGGGCACAAGAAGTTGGCACAGGACACAACCAGGGCACCTGACCCAAACTGGCCAACAGTGTATTCCATACCATGGGACGTCCCATCTAGTTTAGGAACTGGGAAGTGGGGGTGCAGGGATTCGCCGCTCGGGGACTGGCTGGGTGTCGGTCGGCGGGTGGTGAGCAATTGCCCTGCGCATCATTTGTACATTCCAATCCTTTTATTACTACTGCTGTCATTTTATTAGTGTTATCATTATCATTATTAGTTTCTTCTTTTCTGTTCTATTAAATCGTTCTTATCTCAACGCAGGAGTTTTACTTCTTTTCCCAATTTTCTCCCCCATCCCTCTGGATGGGGGGGGAGTGAGTGAGCGGCTGCGTGGTGCTTAGTTGTTGGCTGGGGTTAAACCATGACAGTGTCGAATGAACCAGGGTCTCAGATCAAACAAAGATAAGCAGCTGCATGTAGTCCTACCTTGAGACTGGCCGTTCTCTAGAAGGTTTGTGAAAGCAGATGAAGCACTGTGGTTTGAATTGTTTCTTTCTTTTGTAGGCTTCTGGGTTTTACGTGATCTACAGTGAAACACCAAACAAAGCTGAGTCCTAGATGAAATCCCTACAAGCAGAAACTGGAAAATAGTGCCTTTGAGCCAAACACAACTTTGCTCTGGTGCATTCAAAACCTACACATAGGTCGGTGTTTTACTTGGGACTTCTCTTCTTTGTAGAAATGGAAGCAAAGTCCCAAGTCTACATGGTCCGGAGTGTTGCCTTTTTCCAACTTCCATTATTTTTTAACTTTGGCTTGCATCTTCAAGGCTGGTATATACAGCATCATGGACTGTTCTCTCTGGGTATTTAACTGTGTAGGTAGTAGATAGGTAGATAAGTTGACCCAGTAGTCAAGATGTGCTTGAGAAAATAGGGAAGGAGAAGAATAAAACCAGCCCAGGACACTTGCCTCAGAGACATATCATGGCTGTAAACCACTCAGTTTCCAATGAATGTAGATCTCTGCCAAGTGTCTGCTTAAATGTTTGGTCCCATAATCTAGGCCTATCTTGAAAAGAGTTTGCCATTAGGAAATCTTTCTATTATCCAACTGCCTTGTTGCTTCTAGTCTTTTCTTTTACTGCTCCACTCAAAGTTGTTTTTCATTTAAATGTGGTAAACATAACAAGCCCTTTCATGAAATGGTAGAGGTCAAGTACACTCCCCATTTTATTTAGTATATATTTCTTTACTTCATTAAAAAGAACAATAGCAAAACCACAAACTGAAACCAAGTATCATCAAGCACTGAAACCAAAAGGGTGCTTATGGGATTGGAGTGCTGGAAAAAAAACCCCAACATTTTATTTCCTAAAGCATTCAGGAAAGCACATTTGATCTTATTTCATTCTTTGGTGCCTGATATTTCAGCCATCCATCCTGGGTTTAATTCTGTGTGGTTCTACCAGAAAATTTGGAGCTTGTTCCTGATTGTACTGCTTATCTACTGTGTGACATCGATTAAAGCACATATCCTTGTGGTGCCTAAAGACACCTGAATTTAAAAAGGCTGCAGAGGTGTATTTAAGAATATAGCTTGATGCCAAAAGGTTTACACATCAACAGTGTCCTTCTACTTATAGTACTTAAATGGGACTTTGTCTCAATTGTAACGTTAGGGGTTTGGTGAAGATGCAACATGTGCTCTGGGATTGTACAACACAAGTTACTCTGCATCCACCCTCAGAGGTTGGAGCAAGAGCTGCCTGGACTATGAGCACCACTTCTGTGGATTCTCCATCAGAGGAGTCCCCACTCCTACTGCGCATGGAAGGCAGAAGGCACTGTTACTGGCACCAAGCTCCTTACAGTATCACAGTTATTCTAAGATATTCTGCTCACTCTTTCTTCCTTCCTCCATCCTCAATACCTGAGCTCAGTCCTGCATTTTGATTAAGTACTTTATCAGGAGTTCCTTTGCCTTAACCTTGCTCATTTCCAGACTGTAATTATCATTCTGGGTGACTCCTAAGTATTTCTATCTCCAGACTTATCACCTCAGACTTTCAACCATTTCTTTTAAACAATAATTAAAAAAAAATAAAATACAGACCCTAGGAGGGGGAAATAAATAGAAATCCAACCTCCTACATCACTAATGCCTTTCCTTTTCTAGTTTTGTGCTTCATAAGATCTCTCTCATGTCTGGACTCTGTGTTCTGTCTTGTGTTTTGTCAACTCTAAGCCTAAATATGGCATATGTATTTGTTTGAATTTTGTTGTGCTAATATTTTTGGTAATACTTCTTAATTTAATTTTTATCTTTTTACAGCTCCTAGTTCTGGAATGTCCTTTGGAACTATTTCTCCATGAAGGACTGCTGGACTGCACTGTTCTCTCACATCACAAGCCTCTAGCAGATATAGCTACTCTATAAATCAATAAAACAAATAGACAAGATGAAAGAGTTTTTGCTATCATAACTGTTAATTAACATGATTTACTGTGTTTGATGTTCTATAGTTTTAATTCGTGGTGACTCATGCATTCCTGTACTTTATATATTCGAGACAGGGCTGTTTATGAGTTTCTCCCATTTTGTACTTTTTAATAAAAAGACATCAATTCATAAACTTCCACATTTCAAATGTTAAAATACCTTCATTTAAAAAAAATACACTTTTATGCTTTTTAACAGAAGTCTATCTTTAAAAAACAGAAGCATTTTAATTATCCAGTATGTTCCTCTATAATTAGCCCTAGAGGCAATGAGAACATTAAAAGGAAGACATTAAATCTAAGTCGATTTCAGTAGTTTACTGGGTGAACAAGTTTGTTTTATCCACAGAGTCAAGAATCATCCAAACTTTTTGAGTTAATGATAAGGTGGTGTTATTCTGCATCATCAGAGTCATAACTGTGAACCATTTCTATGTCCTTGTTCAGGTACGGTTTGTTGTGCACCCTTGGAGGAAGGAACTTTAAATTTCTCTTGGAGGGTAACCTTAAATAACCAGGAAAGAAGAACTGCATCTATATAAGTTGCAGGGGAGACATTCTAGAGTATCAGGGATAGCAAGCCCTTCAGAGAAAAATAACAGAGAAGAATAATAGAGAAGGGTTTGTCTGGCCCAGTAAAACAGACAGAGAGGGATTGTAATTACTGGCTAGAAATATAAAAGGAGCTCGAAGGCCTGTAGCAGGAGAAGAGGTATCTGAGCAAAGGGACAGAAGAATAAATGAATTTTAAGAGGCACTGAGGACACTGAAGTGACATCATTAAAGTATATTTTAACCATTCAAGCACTTAAGTTTTTAATTCTGTTTCCAGTAAAGAAAAGTAGCTATGAAAGTAAATTATTTTTGAGCTGGACCATGGTCAATTTATGTAGAGTATTACATGTAACACAGTTGTTTGCAATAGCAGAGAACTGGGCTGTTGGGTCAACATTTCTAATGACTCAGTGTCTCCAAAAAGCTCATAGCTAATGATGAGAAAAGATGGGGAGTTGGGTGAAGAAACACCTGAGGAGTCAGAACAGCTGCTAACAGCAAGCTCCTTCTCTCTTGTACTCAAATGTTTCCCACTTTCAGTAGATGACTGCTGTGAAAAAAAGGAGGAAGAAGATCCCTCAGACAGGCTGGTAATCACAAATTAAGACCAAGAGGACCAATAGCAGCACCTTAGTATTCTGCTTTAAAAATATCATAGTATGCCACTGCTCTTTTCCAGTAGCTTCAATGCCACATTCATGGTAATACAGTGTTTGTTTAATTTTCACCTGCCAGTTCTGCTGTGTATCAACTCTGAGCGTGCATATAGTCAAGAGGAGAAAGACCCTAGATTTTGAGTAGCCAATAGGAAAAGAAAGCCAAAATCAAGCAAGAAGGTGCCAACTACTCACCCAGGATACCAGCACATGCCAGGAGTTATCCTGTAATAAGTACCGAGTCTGGAAAGATGCTTTTTCATGGGAAAGGAGTTGCCTGTAAAGAAATGTTGGCAACAGCGGATGAGGTATATGACAAATCATTTCCAGGAAGAAGGAGAAAAGGCACACAAAGATTATAGGTCCATTTTTGACAAGGGAAAACAAAGAGAAGGAGAAAAAAATGGACACTAACACATTTTGTTAATGCTGAGAAGTTATACTATCATTTTTGATAACCTAATTTCCTAAGGAAATGAAATGCAATAATATTTGTTAGGAGTTCCTGAATGTGGTAGCTCAAGAAAGCCAAGGCTGTCACAACTCCATGTCTCCAAGTCCAGTCAGTAGTAAGGCTGAGCATGTATTCCCATTAGGCATGCATGCATACATATGCACAATATACATATATATGCACATACACACATGCTGATGGCTGGCCACACAGATCAACACAGACAGCACCAATGGCCTCATCGACTCATCAATTTACCAGATATTTGCTGGAAATACAATACAGTGGAGAGGAAACAGAGCTTCCTAGAATGTGTGGAAAAGAACTTCCTAACACAGCTGGTGAGTGAGCCAACTGGGGAAGGTGCCCCATTGGAGCTGTTGATGGCAAACAGAGAAGGACTTGTGGGTGATGTGATGGTTGGAGGCCATCTGGGGCATAGCAATCCTGAAATGATAAGAGTTTTTGATTCTTGGAGAAGTAAGGAGGGGGGTCAGCAGAACTGCTACCTTGGACTTCTGGAGGGCAGACTTTGGCCTGTCTAAGAGCCTGGTTGACAGAGTCCCTTGGGAGGCAGTCCTAAAGGGCAAAGGAGTCCAGGAAGGCTGGACATTCTTCAAGAAGGAAATCCTAAAGGCGCAGGAGCTGGCCATCCCTATGTGCCAAAAGACGAGCTGGCAGGGAAGTAGACCAGCCTGACTGAACAGAGAGCTTTGGCTGGAACTCAGGAAAAAAGGGAGTTTATGACTTTTGGAAGAAGGGGCAGACAACTCAGGAGGACTACAAGGATGATGTGAGTTTATGCAGGGAGAAAATTAGAAGGGCCAAAGCCCAACTAGAACTTAAACTAGCTACTGCCATAAAAGACAATAAAAAATGTTTCAATAAATACATTAACAACAAAAGGAGGGCAAATGAAAATCTCCATCCTTTATTAGAAGCAGGGGGAAACATAGTGACAATGGATAAGGAAAAAGCTGAGGTACCTAAAGCCTTCTTTGCCTCAGTCTTCAACAGTAAGACCAGTTGTTCTTGGGGTACTCAGCCCCCTGAGCTAGAAGACAGGAATGGGGAGCAGAATGAAGCCCCATCACCCATGGGGAAATGGTTAGTGACCTGCTACACCACTTAGACACACAAAAGTCTATGGGGCCAGATAGGATCAACCCAAGGGTACTGAGGGAGCTGGTGGCGGTGCTCACCAAGCCATCTTCAATCATTTATCAGCAGTCCTGGCTAACTGGGAAGGTCCCAGTTGACTGGGGGTTAGCAAATGTGATGCCCGTCTACAAGAAGGGCTGGAAGGAGGATCTGGGGAACTACAGGCCTGTCAGTCTGACCTCGGTGCTGGGGAGGGTCATGGAGCAGATCATCTTGAGTGCCATCACACAGCACATACAGGACAACAACAAGGCTCAGTGCCAGGTCCTGCACTTGGGTCACAACAACCCCATGCAATGCTACAGGCTTGGGGAAGAGTGGCTGGAAAGCTGTCTAGTGGGAAAGGACCTGGGGGTGTTGGTCAACAGCTGGCTGAATATGAGCCAGCAGTGTGCCCAGGTGGCCAAGAAGGCCAACAGCATCCTGGCCTGTATCAGAAATAGGGTGGCCAGCAGGAGCAGGGAGGTGATTGTTCCCCTGTACTTGGCACTGGTGAGGCCGCACCTCGAGTACTGTGTTCAGTTTTGGGCCCCTCACTACAAGAAAGACCTTGAGGTGCTGAAGCATGTCCGAAGAAGGGCAATGAAGCTGGTAAAGGGTCTAGAGCACAAGTCCTGTGAGGACCGGCTGAGGGAACTGGGGTTGTTTAGGCTGAAGAAAAGGAGGCTGAGGGGAGACCTTATCGCTCTCTACAACTACCTGAAAGGAGGGTGTAGCGAGGTGGGGGTCAGTCTCCTCTCCCAAGTAACAAGCAATAGGACAATGTGAAATGGCCTCAAGTTGCACCAGGGGAGGTTTAGATTGGATATTAGGAAAAATTTCTTCACCAAAAGGGTTGTCAAACACTGGAACAGGCTGCCCAGGGAAATGGTTGAGTCACCATCCCTGGAGGTATTAAAAAGATGTGTAGATGTGGTGCTTAGGGACATGGTTTAGTGGTGGACTTGGCAGTGCTAAGTTAACAGTTGGACTTGATGATCTTAAAGGTCTTTTCCAACCAAAATGATTCTGTGATTCTATGATCCTGTTCCCCTCTCTGGCTGATCAGGATGGAAGCCCATTAGTGCAAAATATATACATGTATCCCTATGGTAGCTGGTCCTAGACACCCAGGCTATCCCATAGCTGGCCCCTGGATCTCCAGGTTTCCCACTTACTAGCACCTGGGCAAGCAAAGCCCTAAGACCTGCAGCCCCTTTCCAGCTGTTGGTACTGAGACCTATACTCACGCGCACTCACAGGCACACTACATATCGCTCCAGTAATGGGCTTAAGACAACCTGTGTATCCAGTAGCTGGCCCCTGGATCCCCTTGTCTTCCAGCTGCACCATGTACAGACAAGCACACACACCCCCCAAAATGTCTCACCTCTAGCTTGGCCAGACCTAGTAGCTGGCTTTCCCAGGAGCTGCCTCTCAAACCCTCTGGTCTCCTCGGTGTCCTGCCCAGAGTTATGGTCACTCCAATAGTTGGCCTGACATACACACCCACAGAATAGCCCCACTCTCCATTTTCTCATGTTACCAGCACCAGAGACAAATGGGACCTTGTTTCTCACAGTGTCCTCTCCAGTGGCTGGCGCTTAGACCTCCATACACACAAGTGTGCATAGAATAGAGAGCTGCTCACTCAGGAAAATAGTCAGGAACAGAGTTTACTAAGAAGACGGGACACAGTGTGGTGACCAGGAACGGGGCACAGCCAGAGAAGTGTATTGCTTTTAAAACTTAAATTCTGCAATAGTCAGTCTAATACTCCAGGGTCTCCTTTTCACTTTGTGTAACATTATGCCTGTGTGTACTTCTGTATTCATTGATACGTGTTAAAACGTACTGTTTTAATTTATGTGCCATCTATGTATTTTCTTGTTTGTTGGATTCACACTGTTTGGAAAGATTGAAGGGAATAGTACAGAATGGCAAGATACTGGTTTCTTGTTGTGCTATGATTTTCCCTGAAGAAGCAAGATTTGTCACAGCAAGCAGGATTAAAGTAACAGCGGCATTTAGAATTGAATTCAGGAAGGGTGTGTACAGGTATGCTTTTATGAATTTGATTTCAATGGGACAAGTTCATGTGCAGGATTATATTGGATTCAAAGCAGTACTTGCAGATCCTCATATTTCAGTGTTACAACCCCCCCCAGATCGTTTCCTACCACACAACTCTGATAAAAACAGCTAAATATGGTTGGAATGTAACAGATGAGAAGAGTTGTTTTTAAAGGCTTCTTGCTATAGGTTAAGTGGGAGAACAGCAGTTTTTCATTTATTCCTTTGTAGATCTGCAGCGAAGAATTCCAGGGAAGGATATAGATTTAGCAACAAACAGATGAAGTGATTGGGACGTCTTGGTCTAATGATGTCTTGCATGATTTTTTTAAAAAATGGAGGAGTTTATTCCAGATCCTTATCCAGACATTTATTTGTTTAAGCAGTTTCCACAGTAATTGGCTGTTGCAAACACCCAGAGTCTTATAGGACTGGCATAATTGGTCTGCTCTTAATTTATAAAAATAAATCACAACTGAGATGTCACTGCAGTTCCATGTAGGGAACTGATAGCCAGCTGGAGAATGTTAACAATATGGTAGTTTACCTTTTTTTTTTTTTTTAATACAATGGCAATGCAATTTGTTTTCAAGGTTGACCAAAATCCCAAGACAACATAACAGCATCAAGACTGGTTAGCACAAGCCCATACTTTGGGTCCTCATTGTTTCCAGTGTGGAAAATGGTTTTTGGTGAACTGTACATCACAGAACTCTTCAAATTACATACACACATACATAGATGCCATATAATTGGATATCTTTCCAAAGTGAGGTTATTCCCTGCTGTTAATTTCCTGAAGCTGTATGAGCATCTTCCCAAAAACTGGCAACAGGCACCAGCTAGAGCTGCCTGGAAGACAAGAATTTCCATTTTTATTGACATCTTAGAGGCTTCAGCATTTGTTTTGTCCTGCTGGTTTTGGAAGTAAAAGCACACTGGAACAAAAATTGCACTGGAACAAAATCTTTCCCTCTTAAGAGAAAGAAGAAAGACCATTGCAATACATATTGAAGGACAGCCAGCACAACTGTGCCATTGAGGGAGACTAAGGTTCAGACCCCCGCTTTGTCTCCTTTGGCCACCTGGATGACTGCTGTGGCATCTGGGCTACAAAACCAGCCTGTTGTCCTCATTAATAGACTTTGAATTATTTATATACTGGCAAAACCAATGCCAACAAAACCAAAGAGCCTTTGCTGAAGTAGTAATTTCCAAACCTACTGAAATACCTCCACAACCACAATAATTAGTAGTTGCTCAGAACTGAACCACAGAATCCATGAACCTTATATTTGTGCATGTAAAATAAGACAAACTTTATCCAACGCACTAAAAGCTAATTAAAACAAACAAACGAAAAACCAAAAAACCCCAAACCAAAACAACTTCTTTGCACCAGGGTGAACTTTTCAACAACAGATAAAGGATAGGAACATCCATTATTGACAGAATATTTTTCACTAAATGGTAGTTCTGTTTCCTAGCTGACAGAGAAGATTTTGCAAGGAATCACACCTTTAAAATGTGCATCTGGAAAACTGACATTTGTTATTCTATTAGATACTAAAACACACTGACTTGTTACAGATACTGGTTTTATAGCTTATTACAATCTTGTCACTGACATGCTAATCTCTCTCTCTGTCACATACATAGGGAAATAACCCTCTCCAAAGAATTTAACTACTCTTTCATCTCAATTCAACTAAATTAACAGTCCAAATGGAATAATATAAGACATTTTAAAACCTATATTTAGCTTTATGTTTCATACTTTGACAGACCCAATTGTATGAATTTTTTTTCAGTAGCTTGTTTCTCTTTTCCAGCTATGCCTGCTGGACTAAGGTGGTACTGTATTTCCCTATCACACTTGCTTCTCTTTTCCCTCAGAGTATTAGTTACAACATTCCTCCTATTAAGTTTTATTCTTCAAGTTTCATTTCAATTTCTGATTGTTAACAACGAAGGTGAAATCTAGTGTTTGAAACAGATTATGCTGTATCATCCTCCTGAAAGGGTCTCACAAAGCTTTTCCGTTGCTATTACTTGTGTACTTGTGTACTTGGCTAACTAAAATGGTCCAAAAAAACCAAATTAAAGCCATCTGCCATTCTGCTGCTGCTCCAAAGATGCTGTTCTCAGCTGTCTCTCCTCCTCTCGCTGCATGTGACATGCTATTGCTCGGAAGGCACCCAGTCAACACCCTATTTTGACAGTTACAGGGATGAAGGGACATCTGCAAGACAGACTCAAAATAGTAAGTCTGTGGATTTTAGAGAGGTGAATGAGAAGGCATGCACCAGAAAGGACTGGCATAGGGAATGCAAACCATGCAGTTTTGTTTATTTTGACCTATAACTCAGGAGCAGAGGGAAAGCAGTAGAATTAAAAGTCAGTAAACTTAAAACTGATAAAAGGGGAGGGATATTTCAGCCAAAGTCCAATTCAGCTACCTTTTATCTGTATCTATTTTGCACAGCTAAAAAGAGTAAAAACCAGTAACAGAATGCTACGTTATTTTCATGTTAGAAAGTATGACCAAATATACCCCAGAAGTAGCTATCATCTTGAGTAAAAATGTATCAGACTTGTAAAGCTACTTTAAAGCTTACTAAGCCAGTTATTAATAGAATCGTTCAATTTTTAAAATACTAATGAATACATATTTTAAAATATATATCGCACAGTTTATAGTCACTATGAAGGGAGAATTCTAAATTTAACATAGCCTTTAAAGTCACTTGTTTCTGGACATAAAATGTTCAGAATAATGAACAGTCAGGATAATAATCAGTCAAGATAATGATGGTTTACATGCACTTATGTGCCTGTAAATGGGAATACTATGTGTGAGGAAACAGAGGATTAGGCCCCATTCACTTTAGAAATATTTTAAAAGATTAAAAATTACAATTTTAAACAATGGTAAAAAAATCACTCACTCTCTAGAGTAATTGAGATAATAAAGTAGGCTGCCATAGACTTGAAGAGGTCATCCAGTCCATTCTCCTACCCTAGGTAGGGTTACATATAAGCAAACTTCAGTCTCATAACTCACCTGGCAAATGTTTGTCTGAATTGCTCTTTAAATCTCCGGTGAAAGACTCCACAGCTTCCTGAAGCAAGCTAATCCAGCACTTCACTATCTTGCCATTAAAAAGCTTTTTTTGCTAATGCCCACCCTAATTCTGTTGAGGCAATTCAAACACATCATGTCTTGTCCTGTTCATAGTGGCTATTATCATGTCTCTCCACATTCTTCCCATCCCTAGACTAAACAAACCCAAGTCTCTCGATCTTTTCTCACAAGTCATGTTTTCTGGACCTCTAATAATTCTTGTTGTTCACCTCTGGATTCTTGCCAATTGGTACAGACATTTCTCGAACTGTTATCTGCCCTTAGCTGGACACAATATCCAAGACGAGGCTTTATTCATATGGCGAAGAAATATTACTTCCCATACCTTATATAGCACACCCCCATTTATACAGCCTGTACAAGGATTCCTTTCTTGCAGCAGGATAAATCTGCTGACTCACATTCAAATTCCCTTTTGTAGATCTGCTGCATACTCAGTTGTTCAACACCTTGTATTTGTCCCTTTGACTGTTCCTATCAAGGTACAGCATTTACTTTTCCTCATATTTTTCTTTTATTGGGGAACTTCTTTGAACTCCTGAATTAAAAAAAAAGAACAATTTCTGAGTTCAAAAGATGAGATGCTCCAATCCAAAAGAAGAATTGTACATAGGTTTATAATGTTGGAAAGACAGGGGAAAAAAAGTTGCCATATAAAATTAGATGCAGTTTCACTACTCCACAGTTATCATTAACACAGTCTCTAACCTCTTATTATAAATGGTGACAGTAAAGTGACCCCCGGTACAAATGACTTCATTCTGGCAATATTTGAATTTTGACTTAATAAAAGGAATCAATAATTTCTTACTTTTCATTTGCAAATAAAAAGAAAAAAAAATGTGATCATTAAGCAAATGAATGAATAGAAGGACTTCAGAGAAAGGTGGATGGATGTGTGGGATTTCCAGTCTAGTCTAGAAAATTCAGGAAAAGAACTGCATTTTCTTCACTTCCTGTTAAGTTTTTAGACTAAAAGTCTTCATTCTCTCCAAATGAAAGAATGAAAAAAAGTCTGTATCGGCAAAGAAATACTTCAGTCACAAGTCATCTTCTTTCCTAGGAACATGAATGGTTCCATGGCCAGCACAGTGCCTGAAGCCTGATTCCCTGGAGCTCCAGGTTTTGTGGTTGAGCTCTTGTCTGAATAACAAATTCTGGCTAAGCTCGTTTCATGACTAGAGCACTAAAATTGCCTTGCTGCTCTGTTGCTGTTCTGGTTTCTGATGTTATATTTGAGCTTCTGCTCCAGGTTTTCTCTCAGTAAAGACTGTTTTGGATCTTCTTCTGTCCCAACCACCAACTTACTGAAATTTGCAGCTTAGCATCTCTGAAAACTGAAGTTATCTGTCTGATCTAGCTGAAACTGGAAAAGGGTTTCAAGATTATGAATAGAGAGGACAATAACAGACATCAGAACTGGTTGTTAACATCAATCGTATTTCCATAGGAAATCAAGCTAGAAAGCCTGCTGCTGCCTATGCACTATCACATGTCTTCCTACAAAATACAAACTGCTTTGTTCAAGGCTTTCTAGAAATAAATGGGATCAAAAAGAAGGTCTTGCTATAAAAGAAACTTTTTGAGGATCTGGGTGTGAGATGAAACCAAGGAAAAAGCCTCCCATTGGCCAGAGAGAGTTTGGGTAAAACTTGTATGAACAGTGAGACAAGGGGTAAAATGAAAACTGAAATTTCATGCTTAATTGCAGCTGACATTAGTGAAATCCCCTCTCCTAATTCACTCTGCAGCAACAGTAAAGACATTATAATGACACTATCATTTAAATACCAGTGACAATAATGCAGAGGAACAGACTCGTTAGAATTTGAGCTGGCCAAAGCTTTTAGATTTTCCATTTTATATAATTTATGCATTTCTATTACTTTCCCCTCTTCATTTAGAGCTATTGGGAACTCTCAGGTGTCAAAAGCAAACCGTGGAAAAACTGTGGAAAACGCTATGAAAATTTATGAGATATCAGCCTACATGTTTTCGATGGCCATGTGTCTGAAAAGTGAAGCAATAGCCTGCTTGCCAATTTTCAGTTCTGATGTATTTACTTTTTCAAAAAGTAAACAAAATCCAGTCCTCCTCTGCTCCCTTCTAAACCAAAGAACTGACAGGGTCATAATTACATATATTTCCACTTAAACATTTAGTTCTGAGGAAAAGGATTTTTAAAATAGAGAGAGGAATTAAACTATCAAAAGTATCTCTGATCTGTTTTGAACTTGATCATTAAATTGATAATTTTTCCTACCTTCTTGCTTTTCCAAGGTCCCCTCTGCCTTTCCTTCGGAAATTCCTTGCATTGTTTCAACAGCAGTTCCTAGTTCATTAATTCAGGTTTAGGCATCCAGTTCTTTTAAAACGGGGTTCCCTCAATCATTTTCTGGTCATGCAAGTAACTTTCTTCTCAAATAGTATTTTTTTTTCTCTCAAAAGCAAATCCACCAGTATTATATTTCCCTATCAGAGAACAAATATATGAATTACAAATTCTTCCTTCTTCCCCCCCCACAACAGCCCATTGATTTCATGCACACTTTCCCAGAAAATCCAGCAGCTTCACATTCTCCCTGCCCCCAAATCCATCAGGTTTCCCATTCCCACAGTCTACTCGGGCCCCTCTGAACACACCATGCTTCTCATTCCCAAGGACTCAATAAACAGCCCAGAAGTGGGGTGTCTTCTCTGGCAGCTCTTCCATAGAACAGCACCAGATGACAGTGGCAGCAGATGGGCTGCCTTGCAAGCACGACGTGACAAACCGGTCTTCCTGCGGGGCTCTAACTTTTGGCTGGTTGGCAGGCTAGGAAGTGGGAGAATCTGACCTCCCTCACTTCTGTACATTAGACAGGAGACAAAAGCCTTCCTCTCCCTCACTGATTTCCGAGAAAGACAGGCTTAAGACCTTCACATTGTGCAGACCACACAGACTGCCCCATTTTCCTTTACTGAGCTGGAGAAGGTGAATTCTTTCCGTTGCTACATCACCTGCCTTCCCATGGCATGCTGGAAAGATGTTTCCTGTTGCATGCACTTGCCTCTCTTGCTTCCAAAGCACAGAAAAAGGACAAATTGCTGTTCCCTTGCCTCAACGATGAGCAAAGTATTGTGTGTGTGTGTGTGTGTGTGTGTGTGGTAAAGCTCCTCAAAAGTTTTGGAGATACTCTGAAAATAATAATAATTTCTATCATGATACCTCAACTGTAAGGAATTAGTGAATTTCCAAGTATTCTATTTCTTTAAGTTGTTTGCTTCTTGGATTTATTACGTTCAGGCCTCTAAACTTTCACGAATGTTTTAATGATACTAATGTTATTATATGGAAATCAGTTCAGGCAAGTTCACACAAGTCAAAGAGAGTAGGTGTTAGGCAATTTGGTTATTACAATGAAAGGGAAGGTCTTTCATTTGCCTGCATGGCAGAAACAAAACGAAGACCATCATTTGCAATGTTACTTTGGGGAACAATTCCCAAAAGCTGTCCTTTAATGCCCTTTCAAAGTAATTAAAATACTTATTATTTGATCATCCAAATATGGCATATGGAAATCCGTAATAAACCCAGGCTGCTGTATACTGTTAATAAACATAACTTAATTAGCATTTTCATCACAGTAACACTAAATACTTGCAAACTGAAAAATTATTTTACTTAGAGTAATATCCTAAAATAAAAAGAACTGATTTCCCACAGTAGCTGATCTATTACAAATACCAATTTGCTCTCCTTTTTCTCTGCTTTGGAAACACACTCCAGTTCTGATAAACCGACAGACCATAAAATAGTTACAAGTTAATCCGTGCAGGCTGAAAACTCCCAAGATTTCTTGTACCCCTCCCCCTTGCCAAGAATTAAAGACTTCCTTTTTCACATGGCAAATCTCCTTTTCCCACATATTTGCTGTCAGAGCTGTGTTTCACTAGACCTTTTACCTTACAAATCCAAATTCTTTCTGTTCTTTTTTTGACTGAAATCCATATGTACAGGCAATAGGAGTAGCAAGAATACACATACTCTTCCTCCTCTTGTCCTCCTCTTTCAAGGCACCTTGCTCTCCAATGTCCAGAAGTAGCTGGTTCCTTTCTTTGCATTCAGTACCATACAGAAGAGAACTATCAATCAGCCTTATAAGTTCATATATACTTTGCATATGTGTAGGAAAAATGCTGTGATTGCTGTCAGATCGCTCACCCGTGTCACTTCTTCCTCCACAGACCCTTTACCTCTATTGCTTCCTTGCTGCTATCCCAAGGGAGAATAAAGAGCAAAGAAGTGAGTTATGGAGGCAGCGCAGACGTGGAAAAATGTGGGGTGAGGAGTGTTCTGCCTTGATGGAGGAAGTACAGGAAAACCAGCATTATCCCTAGTTTTACATTAGTTGATAGCCGCTAGAAACCCCCTTGGTTCCTCAGCTGACACCTCCTTGCATCAGTGAGGCTTAAAACTGTAAGTCCACCTTCCACAAGAAATCCATATGCAGACATTAGTGTTTCTACACGAACATAGCTCAGCAGTTTACGCATAATAGTTCCCATGCTTTTCCCTCGGAAAAATATGCTGATGTGTTACTACTCCCACCGCACATTCATAATTCTCTAACTGCAACCTTTAAGAATCTGATTGTGTACAAGTCTATACAGCTGCATTATATGTGGGTTCAAAACTCCCCTGTAAAATTGATCACAGAGTTTGTACTGGGCTTGCAAAAGGTTCTATCAAATTAGTCATAACCTGGCTTCTATGATGTGAAATGTATAGGAGTTATGTGGTCCATTACCCATCTCTGTTATCTTTTGTGAGATGAAGCTGGATGGAAGTTGAAAGCTTGCACCTTGTGTAGATAAGCTAAAGAGAGAAAGACGAGTCCTTCCAAAGCAGCTTTCTGAACAGGAGTCAGTAGGGATGTTAAAAGGGGTGTCAAAGGTGACACCTCGGGTAGGAGATGTTACCCGAGCTGATTCTAAATGTCAGTCTGTCGTGGTTTAACCCCAGCCAGCAACTAAGCACCACGCAGCCGCTCACTCACTCCCCCCCCATCCAGTGGGATGGGGGAGAAAATTGGGAAAAGAAGTAAAACTCCTGGGTTGAGATAAGAACGGTTTAATAGAACAGAAAAGAAGAAACCAATAATGATAATGATAACACTAATAAAATGACAGCAGTAGTAATAAAAGGATTGGAATGTACAAATGATGCGCAGGGCAATTGCTCACCACCCGCCGACCGACCCCCAGCCAGTCCCCCAGCGGCGAATCCCTGCCCCCCCCTTCCCAGTTCCTAAACGAGACGGGACGTCACACGGTATGGAATACACTGTTGGCCAGTTTGGGTCAGGTGCCCTGGTTGTGTCCTGTGCCAACTTCTTGTGCCCTGGCTGGGCATGAGAAGCTGAAAAATCCTTGACTCTAGTCTAAACACTACTGAGCAACAACTGAAAACATCAGTGTTATCAACATTCTTCACATACTGAACTCAAAACATAGCACCGTACCAACTACTAGGAAGACAGTTAACTCTATCCCAGCTGAAACCAGGACACAGTCCCAATGTGGAACCAGCCTTTCCTTGAGGCTTTTTTTCCAGGCTGCTACTCACCTCTTCAGCAAGGCTCGACCTGGTGTTGAGACTGCACTTCTTTCGGAATGGGTCATCATGTCCAAACTGACAATGGCTTTTGCTGTAAGAAATTGCCTTGTGCCCTGCCTTCTGCATCAAGACCCTCACAGCCGACAGCTTTAGAGCACCTCAAGCCTTGGCCACGCCAGAGCTGCTCTGTGCATGTGTCCTGCGATGGGCAGAACATGCTTTACGAACTGTGAGTGAACTCACGTGCTGTGATGTAAAGATGTTGGCAGGGAAAATTTCCAGTCGCTCTTTTTAAAGTGCTTTGACTGTGCCAGAGCAGGAGCCTTAGGATGGACCACACAGTTTAATCTGCCTTTGAAATGTTTGCTTTTAGCCCAGTTGTTTCTTATTAGAAAGCACTTCCATTTCTTCTTGTCATTCATCAGCACTTTTGTTTGAACACAGTGTTTAACGGTACACTATGGCCAACAACTTAAGACATCAGCTTTTTTTCTATTAAAAAAAATAAATCCTTCTGTGTTGAAATAAATGGTATGATGTCTGAATCTTGAAGATACATTTGTAAAAGGAGCATTTTGGTTTATGTATTTTTATGTGCCAAAAATGCATGCAACCTGATTTACAACATATATATTTATACATTAGTGTAAGCAAGCAGACTCAAACATTAACTTACAGACCTCTACAGTGAGCGTTTAATGGTGAGTATACTCCCTAGCACACTTTTAGCTCAGGCCAGCTCTCCCTGGTGTGGTTCAGGGAAGGTCATAGCCCAAAAACTGCATCAATAGGCACTTCAGATGGAGGCGCCCTGTTTCAAGGAGGACAAAAGTTTAGGCACATGGATGCAGAGCCAGGCCATGGCATTTGGCCTGTAAGCCAAGTCTGGGGCACCAGTTTGGGGCTGTTTTGTTTAGTAGCACAGATGAAATCTACATCTTATCCTCTCTCCTTTTCCAATAAAAATTCACAGAGAAATAAAGCAAATAGTGTATGCACTGTTAAGACTTACCACTTCAATTTTTAAATGGGCTCCCTGTTTTGTGGGATCTTGTTACTCACTACAGTTCTGCATGAAAATCAAGAAGCATTTAGCATGGTGAAAGCAAACTGGTTGGCTGCTGCTGTCTGTCCTCCACCATTTCCTTACCTCCTGCTTCACACTTGTGGCACAGGTCTTCCATCTACTGCTTTGATGGGATTATGCTTTCTCAACTGTGTATCTGTCCTGGTTTCAGCTGGGATAGAGTTAACTGTCTTCCTAGTAGCTGGTACAGTGCTATGTTTTGAGTTCAGTATGTGAAGAATGTTGATAACACTGATGTTTTCAGTTGGTGCTCAGTAGTGTTTAGACTAGAGTCAAGGATTTTTCAGCTTCTCATGCCCAGCCAGGGCACCTGACCCAAACTGGCCAACAGTGTATTCCATACCATGGGACGTCCCATCTAGTTTAGGAACTGGGAAGTGGGGGCAGGGAATCACCGCTGGGGGACTGGCTGGGTGTCGGTCGGCGGGTGGTGAGCAATTGCCCTGCGCATCATTTGTACATTCCAATCCTTTTATTACTACTGCTGTCATTTTATTAGTGTTATCATTATCATTATTGGTTTCTTCTTTTCTGTTCTATTAAACCGTTCTTATCTCAACCAAGGAGTTTTACTTCTTTTCCTGATTTTCTCCAGTGGGATGGGGGGGAGTGAGTGAGCGGCTGCGTGGTGCTTAGTTGCTGGCTGGGGTTAAACCATTACAGTATCTCAAGCATCAATTTCACATACCAGATCCCTAAAGGTGCTTGATCAGATAATGCATATCCACTTCATGTGTTGTTCTCCAAGTGATATGTATCTTCACTAATTCAGGTCTCAAAAGTGAGCCAAGAATCCTACAGAAATACAGGCCTTACTCCAACTGTTGTCAAATTAGTAAGGTTTCTGTGGATGAGGATCAGGCCACTTTTACAAACTGGTGCATAGATTGGAAAGATTATAATCTAAAGATATAATTCAGAAAAGATTAAAAACTGTGCTTCATTTTATGCATGTAGGCAGTCTCAAAGAAATCAATGGGATTATTCATGTACATAAAGTTAAATGCACCCATAAATCTTTGTGAAGCTATGACCCAAGGGTCCAGTCTTGCATTTATCTTCAATATGGATTTTAGTACTAGAGGCAATTTCACTGATGACTTAAATATGCTCATACATAGTAGTATCTCATATTCATGGCTACATGTATCTGGTTGATCAGGTCCTTAGGTAATATGTGGAGTGGCAGAAAAGAGAGAATTTTTTTTTTTTTTCAGTCTGCTCACTTTTAGTATTGTAATCTCAATCAGCTTTAAATAATTCTCTTTCCTTGCATTTTAACTCTGAAAAGACAAAAAATATTCCTTAATACTAAGTTAATCTGTTTCTTCAGTCTTCATCAGGACTCCTGATTCCACCACCCATGGTTCTTAACTTTAGTTTATAATTAGATTATTAGTGATAAATTGGTCTCCCCTTACCCATGTATGGACTAGATTATATTTGATTCTTTTATTATGGTTGATTTAGTGTTCCCTTTCCTGTAGGAATTTCCTTTCCCTTTCCCTTAGCAAATATGATCTACCCTTATGTAACTGCTTTATTTTTGACCCTTTGACACTCATTGATGTATATTCAAGCATCTTTAATTAAATATAACTGGGCTAAACAGAAGGCTGACCTCATATTTTTACAGCTGTATCACAATTTCTTCTCCCCAAGGATTTAAACTTGTATTTGTTACTATTAATCACTTCTCATTAAAGATACATCAGAAAAATCTTTTTTTATACTTATAGCGGGTCTCCAGAAGTTTACACTCATCTGGCCTAAAATTCTAAAATTTCTACTATGTTTATTAATTTTACCTATCTTCAAAGAATTAATGGGATTCTGATAGCCCTTCTTTGAAAGAGAGTTATCTGAAAATTTTCTGTCTTCAGCACTCTAATTCTATACACCTGAAAGATAATTTTTCCTAATGAGCTTCTTCATTAGTACTGATTCTCCACTCTGCCATTGAGTATTAACACAGTATAGCTCTCTAGACTTCAGTAAAATCGTGCTGATATGGAAACATGACAAAAGTAGAACAAGACACCACACCAATTTAAATCATATGGTTTGGAACCATGATTCTGGTTTTCCTTCATGACTTCCACAAAAAATGACGTGTATTAACTAACAGCAGTAGAATTTTATCAGTCCAATACCTGCATAAGATCAGAATCAATCCTTACATTCTATGGTCAGACAGATGGAAGCTGAAAAAAATGTAATCGCTCAAATTTACAATTATCTGCAATCACTGTATATTGCTCTGAAAAACAGGTAGCAGCTTTAACCTGAATTTAACCAGTTAATAGACTCCTATATGTGCTTGGGCATATAGTGTCCACAATGTTTCAATACAATGACATACTCTTTTCCGAGTTAGTTAAGTTTGACTTTGGTAACATTACTCACTACTTTTAGCTAATCCTTCCATCCACCCGTCACATTTTGGGTTTACTCTAACAAGGAGGCTGTTAGGTATTCTCTCCCATGAAGGCTGTGCTTGCACTACACAGACTGTATTGCAACAACTTGGGGTTGTTGCACTATCAGGTTGATTTAATGTGTTCTAAAATCAGCCCACAGGCTTGCATTTCCCTGATACCTCCTATCTACATGCACGTAGATGAAGACTGACGTACGCAGCAATGGTTTCCTGAGCACAGACCCCAGTATAAAACAAAATTCTCTGGATGGTCTGCAGCCTTCCTTGCTGCTTGTTTTGACTCACATGGGGCTCAGCCAAGCGCCCCTGTCATGCCCACTCTGTTTCAGCTCTTCAGCATTCATTTCAGCTGCTGCACAGTCCGCATGTTATTCAGGAGAAGCCATGATACAAAGGTTGCTATAGCACAAATTTGGATGACAAATGTCCAGAAGAAACAGGCTGGAAACAACTCTTACAGCAAGCCTGTGTAAGAGGGTTCCCAGACAGACGAGTGTCATGGTAATGGGATGGTTCCAGGAGATGTGCTATGTTCAATGGTTCTGGGCCATAATCAAAACCCTTAGAATGAACATGCCACATGGAGAAGTGACCTACACCCATCCTGGACTCTATGTAGATGCACTGCTAGAGGTTTTACCTTTAGACTGAAGGCATCTAAACAGGTGGACCTTGACCACCTCTTCTGCAGGGCAGCAAGACCCCCTCTCCCTGTGCAGTTGGTGGACAGGAATGGTCATAGCACCGGGGGTAGGAATGGACCTGGATGCAGTGCCTATATGTCTTCACTGGCTGTACCCAGACACGAGGTAGTTCACGACCTCCTCCCACACAGTGCCCCTGGTACAGACACCGTGCCCACTGCAGGACCCGATGCCCGCCTTACACACATTTCAGGGTGGCTTTGTTCCAATGAGCTCTAGCCTGGTCCCATGGGCTGTATTTGTAGCTGGCATGTATTAGATGTGCTCCTGGACTTCTTCCAAGCTAATTTCATACGAGGGAATGCACTTCATGTGCTTAGAGAAAACCCTGTGATACAAATCACAGCGTGGTATTAAACTTACTGAGACCAAGCATCTCTGGTACTACTGAGCATAACCTAAGAGAGGGAAAAGGCAGGTGCACCTAGAAATCAGAAAATGCCTGTCTTCCTAGTGAATGTCTCAGATGCCCAAATTACTGCTAGTTATGAAGAATAGTACTCCTTTCTGATTTAAAAAAAAAAGAAAACAAGAAAAAAAGAAAAAAAAAACAACAAGAAAAAAATTGAACAAACTAATCAGTGACAAAACCTCCAACCGTTTATAAATGCACAGTTAAGTCTGCTTGGCAGTTCAAACTACACAGTTCAGCAAAACTCAAGCCCACAAAACCTAGGAAATTAAGACTGATGGTACACCGATGCAATTTTGCTGTTCCCAAATGCACGTACTCTCCCTCAGTCTTGGTATTGCCCAGACAGTTGGGCATATGACCTCAAAGAAGGGACCTAGTATGCAGCACCTTCACCATACTAAAGCAAAACTGGTGTTTGAAAGAAATGCAATGAGCTGCATTTGTTGTACACTTTGAGCACACACTCAAATGAGAGCTCCTTACCTACTCCATTTTAGCACCCTTTCATGAAGGTTTCCATCTTCACTTGCTCACAGCTGACAATATCCCTGGTAAAATAACCCCAGGCATCACTACTGAAATGGACACCAACACAGCATCAAAACCCGGTAAGCTGAACCTCTTGATGTACCCATCCACCTGTAGCTTTTCATTCAGTAGCAGTGAAGGGTTGCTAGACATGACCCCAAACAACCTTCCTTCACAATCCGAGCACTGTCAAGGTTTTGCAGCTAATGCCCCCCTTCACCATCAGTCCATTTACACAGAGCTCAGTGAATGCAACTGGGTTATATGTAAGTAGTTTTTAGCAGGAATTGATAGCTTCTAAGTTGGAAGAACAGAGTTATGGTTCATGGAATAGTTCACGGATATAATATTGCACTCCCCTGTTTTCAGAAACCCTAATCTGAATTACTTTAGCTGTTAAGTCCTTAAATTAGTATGCAAGGAAGAAGGGAGAGAGTGAGTTTATCTACTTCTTAGGAGAAAAGACTTCTTGGGAGAAAGGAAGACTGTGGAAGAAACACTAGGATTTTGGAGAAGACACCATGATTTACGAGAAGGTACTTTAATGCTTGGTTCTGCTGTAGCGTTTTTGTAGTTTGCATCATTTACCTTCATCAGGTGACCCAGACCTTCAGGGTTACCACAGGGTCTGCCTGTTTGTTATGTGGCTGCTGCCAAGAAAATATAATTTCCATACCCAGCAATCAGTCCATGGTTCAAAATTTGTTTCAGAATCTCAGTGAAGTTTTAATCTGGCAAAACAAAATCTCTGAAAACTGTCAAGTAAGAAACAGTCCAATGTTTCACTTTGTTAATGCCAAATGCTTGTTTCTGAAAATAATCGGTAGAATCACATTAAGAACTGCATTCATCTTACATAACTTCAGATATATAGGGATGGCATTTAGAGCACACTGGCTGCCAAGGCTTGTTCTGTAGATGATGGAGAGCTAAAGAGGCAGCTTATCCCATTTTCCTAAGATGAATGAATACATTCATTCCTGGAGGTGCTGCTTCTTCAACTACAAGGGGTGCCTAAATATTTAGCACTGACTGGATACCTGTAAGACACCAATGTAAAATAATATACAATCTACATCAAGAGAACTTAAAAACGTCATGAAATGAAACATAACCAGAAAACGAAACCCCCAAATTTTGACATAATGTAAAGGAACAGGAAAATTGAGGGGGTTTGTCTACATCTGAAATACAATGGACGTGCTTATTTTTTTAAAAAATTAAATGCTGCATCTTCTTCAGTCAGGTTGCCAGAAAAGGGTTTGACAACATTTTTGGCCAGTTCTAGTTGTAGCCATGTGTGCTGGCTTGTCAAGGGTCTCCAGTCTTTTCACGCTCAGAGTTTGAAGAGTGCCAAGTCCCAGGAGGGCTATTGTTCAGCAGGGTTTGTAGGGCACTCTGGTCAGCCAGACAATGATAACTAATTTACAAGCTGTGGACTTACAAATTTTATACGTTCCATGAGAACAAGGTTTACAACATGCAGAAGCTTATAAGCACCGAAGAAATCACTTCCTATGCTCTGCACAGACTCTATCCAGTGATTTTTTTTAATTTTTTTTTTTTACTGCCGATATGTTACATACTGGACTTCTTAAGCTCTTAAGGACACATACTATTATATCCATATTATTTTCATCTTCTCTTTCTCTCCAAGTGTCTAATAATATTTAGTGTTCCACAGTGGAATGTAAAATTTACTTTTTAATTTGCCAATAAATTTCAGAAAGTGTCTTCCATTTGTCAGAGAAAATTTCTATAGCTTTAAAATACTACTGAAGTTTTATGTCATTGCTTCTTTAAGCAATTTTCAGATGCTGTAATGAGCCAGGGAGGCAGATGCCTAGAAATTCCAGAAAAAAAGCTCACATTGTGCAAACTTTTCTGACTCACTGTCTTATTAGTCTGTAGCTGAGGTTTAATGTCGTCTGGTTCTCTTTGTGGTGCTGTCTGTATTACTGTTTTAAACAAGTATTTCATAAAACTATCTAGCACCAATGTCCTATGAATCATTAATAATGTTGTTTGCAAGATTACTTTCATCTTTGTCATGTTTTGCTGTAGTAAATTTCCATTTTAATACAAGCCACGACTACATCCTTAAGTGGAAATTCATTACCCTTAAGCTGAGTGGAGATATCTGCAAACACAGCTTAGCTTTTGCACTTGTTAACTACTAACATTTAACAGGTTCTGAAAACATGTTGAGCCAAGTGCAAGACAGAACTGAAGACATCCCTTTGACTCTTAGTGATTAGAAAAAAAAGTGACAGTAGTAGCATGTCAATTCAGACAGCTACTGAATTCCAGGGACAGAACCTGGAATTACAAGTACCTGTAGATTTTATTCAAATACTGATTCTGTAGGTGACACGACCCTGCCAGAAGCTTAGCCAATAAAACCCCTACAGATCACTACTTTTTTTGGATGCATTTTATAACTCCAAAGTGTGAGCAATAGTATGAGTAAATCTCCTTGAATGAACAGAGGAGGAAAACTGGGATAGGGACATAACATGAACAGAGAAGTCTGTGGCCGTGTAGGAAGTGATCCACTGAATTAATGGTTCTGAGGCGGCCACATTCATGTTTTACAGATGCTTGGGCTGCCAGCTGTGATTGATGGCTATTCATGATACGCACATAGAGTAAGCTATGACTGTGGGCTTTTCATCAAAAACTTTGTCTGATGGCTAAAGTCACAGCCATCACAGATAGCTGCTATTGTGTTTTGGCCTACATTGTTTGGTCTCTCTTTTGCCTGAATCATACCGTCCTTTCATTTTACCCTAATGACTAGATTGTAACAAAACACCCATCTTTGACAAGCCCAGTAAAGGCTGAGTGCTCCCATTCTTAACCCTGAAGAAAGATCCTGAACATTGAAGAGAAGAGATGGTGAGAAGAGAAATTGGATATGGCAAGTAAGGGGAATTGTGTTGAGGCCACAGCAATTCTATATTTTTGAAACGTTAGCATGTCTTAGCAGAGAACAAAGGATAACATCATGGCAGGTAGCTTAAAGCAGTGGCGGAGCTTAGCAATAATTTTCCAGGCATTTCTGCAATTTCAAAAATAAAACATGAAATACAAGCAAATCTGTAATTGGTTAAAAATAGTTTCTCCCATTTATTTTTCTGAACTTGAAAAATCAGTCAAAATTTAGATAATTTGAAACATTTTACCAGCTTTCACCAGTACTCTTATCGGTGTCCTTATTATTTGTGTTACAACACTAGATAGGAGTTCAAATTATGGACCAGACCACACTGTGTAAATGCAGCCCTACCCTAGTCCTATTGTTTCTGTATAATACAAGAGAAAACATCACTCAGGAAAGACAGGGTGCCACAAGGAAGCAATGCAGCAATGCTGATTAGTGTAGCAGATGGATCAGTGTGTTAACCACTGACTTCCCTGTAAGTGTCACAGCAAAGGAGAGGCTAAAAGTAGAATGTGAAAAAAAGTGGCAATGTTTTGCTGGAGGTAACTCCACCAAAAGGGAGGAAAGTTTGAGAGATGGGTTAGGGATGACTGTCAGCCAAATTTGATTAATGAATTGTGGAGACTGGCATAAAGGAGAGATGGAAGAGTCAGCACCTACAAGAAAATAAGAAAAGAGAGTCTGAATGGGAATAGGGCACAAAATGCACTGAAAAAAATAAAATGCAGACCTTACTTAGAAAGACAGAAGGTGCAAACAAAGAAACAACATTCTGAGAATGTATTTCACGGATTGAGGAGCTTCAGAAAAGAGCAAAGCCAAGCTTTCCTACAACTCATTCCCCACAGAAAACCAAGCAGCTTATTGCTGTGACACACGGGATAAATAAATGACCCAGCAGAGTATGTGCACTCAGTGGTTAGTGCAATACAAAGGCTTGTTTTGCCTTAACCAAATGCATTTACAGAGAGGAGCATTTGTTGCTTCTGAGAGAAGTTCTGGGAGGAGTATCTGATAGCAACCATTTCTTTAAGTTGGATAGCATCTTCCAGGTGCTCTTGGCAGAACCAGACATATGACTACATAGTCTTTCCAGAGGCTGTGAGATGTTTTTTCATAAGGTCAAGGGGCATAAAGGAGCACAGGCAACATAACACTGCTGAGCTCAGTTTGCCAAGTGGGCACATGGAGGGATAGGCTGCATGAGCAAAAGCTTTACACACAAACACACCCAGAGTTACAGTTACCCGAGATCTTCCCCAGCCACTGCTCCAGTGAGACTGCATTGCTAAGCCTGAGGAATACGTGACACTTCCTCTGGTGAGTGATGTGACACTGGTCTCAGTGTTGGGATCTTGGATGGTGGCTTGACCCCAACATGTGGTTCCACCTTCACCTTCACCACTGCTTCTATTCAGCGTCAAACATCTACATAACAGTGTTTCCCCTGATAGCTATTACCTAATACATCTTATTAGTCCAGCTGATTTAGAAGAGGCACTAGAGGAACCCTCATACACTTTAACTTGTCTTCTGGGTAGAGCCTTCCTTCTAAGCCATGCTAAAAAAGTTGGTAGTCCCTCTAATTTTAAGAGTCACTCCGTGGTTGCAACCTCATGAATGAATGAACCAACTGACAGGCAACACTTAGAAGGATCCCTCAAACTCAAAGTAAAGGCCCTGACAATCTCTCTCAAGTAATCCAGAAAGAGGAATATGAAAACTGAAATTTGCAATGTACCAAACCTCAGGGAGAATAAAGATTAACTCTACATGATGGGATATTGGGTATGGTACTGATGCATTATCCACCACCACATAATCAGTTGGCTTGCTCCCATTTTACTATTTCACCTTTCCCCTCCAACTGCCCTTAGCTCCATCTCCTTCTGTTCCTGCCTTTTCAGAGGCAGGGAACCTTTCTGAACAGCTTCCTGTACTCATCCCCTTTGGCATGCCATTTCAACTTTACTTTTCCTTAAGGTCCTGAATGTGCAGAACTATTTTTAAGCCTGTTGTTCAGTGGGATTTAGAGAAGTGTGATGCTTCAGTATGTTGGATTCATCAGGAATGAATAGAAAATATATCAGAAAGAAGAACCTAAACCAAACATCTCTACTTTACTTCAAATAAGGTTTTTTTGATGGGAACCCAATCCAGTTCTTAAAATCACATTGTTTGATTATTTATGATGTTTAAAAAAAATTTCCCATAGTCACATTTTTGCACTTCAGCTTGAAAAATTTAACACGTCCATCCAAGACTTTTTTGTAATCATTTTAAACTTGTATAGTTAAGTAAAATTTTAGCTTCTGCATCTTTTCCTGTAGATATCCTTCTTAACTGGGGGGAAAGCAGGTGAAATAAGAACTGTTCCACTTTGCATTCACAGGACAGATAGAGAGGAAGATAAGGTTATGGTCATTGAAGCTGTACAGTTTGGGCCCATTTGGCCACGCATTCATAATTTTTATACTTTTTATCACTTGTATTCCCGCCTTTTTCTGCATTCACTTGGCAAGTGTCGGAACAGTGATGCTTCTGCTGCACTTGGGAACTATATCATCCGGGGTTAGATTCACCTTTATTGCATGCACTCTTTTTAGGGTCTTGTCCTATGGTTCTTGAGCACTCCAAGGCTCCATTCAATGCAATGGATAGTTTGGCTTTGCAAAGAATTTAGTTTCATGTTATAAGTGTTTAATGTCCTACAGCAGAGTGATGACAGGCATTACTGTGGATTCCGCAGTAACCAGTCTGTCCCAAGCTTCAGAACAGCTAAACAACAAAGTGCCTGTCATAACCATGGATTTGGGAACTTTGAATGAATAAAGGCTAGATGGGTTTTGCAGGTTTTAAATCTTTGGAGCCAAAATTCTCAAAATATCTATTTCATTAACAGACAAAATGATTCCCAGAATCAATTTCCTCTCATCTCTGGTCACGACATCAATTGAGGTCACTAGAAGAACCTTGGAAATTTCTTGCATAACTGGCAATTTTGATGTGTTCTTCAGAAGAGGGAAGCACAGAAAGGTTAAAAAATCTGTTTAGTTCCAAGCAATTGTTTGAAACTCTGAGGTGTACTACTACTTTTTATTTTAAAAAATTATCTGAAGAACACTTTTCTGATGTGTGTCTCAAATGTTCCATAAATTAATGTATTTCAAGTAAAAACAATACGGATAACTAACACCTGTTATCTTCCTCTTATTCCATGGAATTATTTTGGTGAATATTTATTAATGAAGCATATATTTTCTGATGTAAATACTTCATAAATACTTCATAAGTAGCCATAAAGTAAATCAAGCTAGACATACTTTTTCTAGTTATTGGGGGCGGGGGGGGAGAGAGAAAGCTAATTTTTCAGCTAAAAGTTTTGGTAAAAAGAAATGCTACTCCTTTAGTCAATGCTACTATTTAATGAACGGAATATTTGAAATATTTTTTTCTGAAAATCTTTTAAAACCTGTTTTCATATTTCATAATTTTCTTATGAAAGCCTCAACATTTTTATGTCTATCTCCAAAGTCACAATAATAAAAAAGACATAAAATTGGAGAAAGAACATTTTGAATTAAAAATTTTTCTAAAAGCCTCTTAAAACATCTACATAGAAAGGTCTGTGTCTGTCAAAATTCTAATTTTAGGTGCACTTCTCAACCAGGCACCTTTATATTCATATAAACCCTGTGTACTGTATGTTGAGTTGTACGTAAGGATGAGGTGTCAGATTTTGCTTTAACATTCAAACAGACTCTCTGTAGCAGCCTTCTTTCACACAGTTTTCTTGTCTAAGGTTTCTATTCTGAATTTTAATATAGCATGCCCACGTTCCTTCTTACAAATATAATCAAGAAACAATAATAACTGTGCTTTCTGAGATTAAAAGAATTCAGACAAACCTGTAGGATGGGATGGATTCTTTAATTTATGGTAAGTTTTAGCACTGGTCATTCTCTGTAGGCTAGGATTAACTTCAGTGGCAGTACTTTTAATTTAAAACAGCGGGAAAACAAAGTCAGGTCTCTGTGTGTAATGACTCACCACAGGTATACTAATGCATTATCCTGCAATCTGCTTGTTAGGCCAACAGAGTGGCTATTGACTTAAGTTGAACAACAGTCAAAGAGGTCCTTACTGAGTTAAAAGTTGTTAAGTGCTTTTAAGAAAAATGTGTGATACTCTTTAATATTAAGAAAAACATCATGATAGCAGGAGAGATGAAGAAACACCCAAAATGCTTCACGTATCATAAGTTTCTTTCATTCATTCATTCATTTGTTCATCTTTCCTTTAATATAGTCCTCCTGGTTTAATTACTACTTGATTTAAAGCCAGCAAAACCAAAATAATCTGCAGCTGAAGGCTACTGTGTTTATTAGCTAAGTTTAACCTGGAACTTTATATGAAATTGGTCATGAAACATAAATGACTGTTATTTAACTGTTTTTACAAATCACCAGCTATAGTCAATGAGATTACTGTCCTCTCGCATTAACTTGTGGTTTGACTATAATCTCCTTCTACTGTGAATGTCCCGTAGCTTTGCCCTGAAAGAAACTTTGTTCGCTGCCATAGACAGTAAGCCTGAGTCTCCTTGATTCTTTTTTTCCACAGAATATTAGAGAAAAATAGAGCTTCTTTTTCTTTTCTCACTAGTTTCTTGTGGCTTGCAGTCAGATTTGGTGTCAGTATTTAAAAAGAGAAAAATTGTACTTTAAAACCTAGTGGTGCAACTTTTGTACAAATGAGTAGACTAACGCTCATGCAGAAGTGAGCACTGAGCCCTGCTCAGCCTGAATATTTGGCTGGAGGTAGTTAAATGGAGAATGCGAATACTGACTCTGTACGCATAGAGAAATCTCTTCGGCAAACCTCATTTACCTGGTGAAGGGCAGAAGGACTACTTGCACGAGTAAAGGCTACAAAATATAAAAATATACAAAATACAAAACATAGGGAAGAAAATAAAAGGAATCTGTTAGATAGTAAGATCTGAAAAACTCTTTCTTAATCTTCACAGAGACCCAACTCGGCCATTTCTTCTAACTCGTCTGAAGCCAGCCTCGTGTGCACGAAAAGACACATGAAGACATGCGTGAGGAAAGGCAGCTCTGTTTCTCTGTGAAGACAGATGGGTCCAGGACAAGGACAAAGCAGGGACTGAGTCAGCCCACGGTGTGTAGCAGCAAGAAAAGGGACAGCCTGGATTCCCAGACCTATCACGGGATGGTGTCCTCAGCCTCCAGGCATCTAGACTGGCCACAGCAGATTGCAGTCTACAAACAGGATCATCGCACTGTTAGCTTGAATGCTTTTATATAATATACTGAGATTAAAATGTTTCCTTGACTACAAAGTGTATGCTTCGATTTGCACAATTGCCCACATTAAAGCTCTTTTGTTACAAACTCTTGTTTTCATGTTTTCACTTCTTCCTGGGGGAAACCTGTTTAGGATTAACTCTTCTTGGAAAACCTCTATGTGCAGCTTAAGCATAACCAATTTTGAGTTCATTGTGTGAAAAGAAAAACTTTGGCTGCAATACTGTATATAGCCTGACAAATTTTTACTCTGATAACTACAAGAACATTGAATGTGGAAATATGAAACTGAGCTTGCTTATAGTTCTCAGAGGGGTGGTCTGTATTTGTAACCAAACTGGAAAAAAACAATGCCTAGGAATTATAAAGTTCTGACTGTTTAAGAGCTACGTACTGGGTAGTTATAGCAGGAGATGTTATTAAGTTTGAGAATTTGCATTGGAAAAGCCATTAACAAGAGGCATTTCCATTCAGCTGAGTGAAAGATGGGGGGATGGTCTGAGGAGGACCTTCTTGGGGTTGCATATGTGAGGACCTAGGAGCTGAAAGCAGAATTTTGGGGGCCAGAGTGTTCATCCAGTGAATTAAACATGACAGTCATACAGTAGGACACACATTATACCCAACAAGAACCAAAACTTCTTTCCCATGACAAAATAATCTACCCACTCTAATAGGTGATGGGGGGCAGACAGGGAGACGCGAGGAATCCAGACGCTCACACACAGATGCCAAAGAAGAGCTTTTAATATCTTGAAAGACTGCAGTGCTCCAGAAATCACCCAAGGCACCAGAAAAAGAAAACTGTTTCTCGATCCACTTTGGAAGTGAAACCGGCCATTTAACGAGGGACCAGGCCTAAGCTGCCAGAGCTCTGAGATAAAGGATGTACTGATCCGAAGTATCAAATTGTAGATAGGAGCTGGCATACTCCACAACAGATTGGCTGGTCTGCTCTTTCTTGTCGGGAAAGGCTGGAAGCCCTTGGTGTTTCCTCCGGCTGCTTGTTTGTGTTCAGAATGACCCTTAGGACATGCCAAGGTCAGGCAATCTGCTGGAGAGGGTGCTTCTGCGACCCAGTACTCTTGTCTTCCTGTAACAGTCAGCTACAACCTTTGCTCACTCCTCAAACCCAACTGCTGCTGTATAAGCGATGCTGAAACAGCCGACTGCACACAATAAATGTATGAAGTTTAACAGCATCACATCAGTTCTGATTTGGAACTACTTAGAGCTGCTAGTAGCCCTTTTCCATGTTCCCTAGACACAGTGATGGTGGAGTTGCTTTTTAAAGTTTTTAGTAAACGTTTTCTTTCTTTTGTAGGTCAAAATAAAAAAAGGGTGAGAGTGCAGCCAAAGGTAACAACAAGGTCTTTGTGAGCTCATTTTACCCTATAGTTGCTTTTTGCAATTGAGAAGAGCTGTAAACCTTACCTAGAAAGCTTGCCTAGGAAGAAAGGTTTCTAAGAATAGTTTTCCCTCACAGTTTCCTCCAACAAGGCTGGCTGCAGTTTTCCCTTGGCCTTGACTATGTGTAAGCATTGCTCAGCAGTCACTAAAACATCCCTGTGTCATCCACGCTGTTTTCAGCACAAATCCAAAACATAGCCCCATACCAGCTACTATGAAGAAAATTAACCCTATCCCAACCAAAGCCAGCACAGGGATGTAAAATAAGTTTAGGCATTGCCAAACAAATAAGACTAACAGTGCTGTGTGTTGCATCGTGTGTCTAGTAAGATGTCTCTTCTCTACAGTTCAGAGGCTGGATTCTGGTTCAGAAGTCAATGGAAAAATGCTACTGATGTCCACAAATGCAAGCACATTCTACCTGAAGAGAAAATGAGTTCCTCTAGTTCTATGTGAAAAATTCCAGTCAGCAACAAAATTAATATATTCCAGGGACAATAGCAGCAAATATCAGTTCAGTGATTTAAGACAATAAGGAAATTGTGTGTCAATCACAACAAATACAATACTCCTGATGGGAAAAACTCCTTTCATCAGCTAAAAAAAGGGCAATTGGATGGGAACAATTCTGCTAGTTAGAGGTGACAATGATGCACATGAAATTTGAAGTAAGAATATGCTTTAATCACTTCTCTGATTCTTTATTTTGTCATTTCAGTTTGGACTGGGCACGTAAGTTAAGTTTCTAATATTGATAGCTTTATAAACTCACTTGACATAAATCAGCATAGCCTTACTAACTTCCAAGCAGCAAAGTTGATTTACGTGAACCAAGGTGCTGGCCTAAACTTTTTAATTTTTTTCATGTAACTTTATTCCTGCACATCTCCAGTTTTTGACTGCCTGTCTGTGTTACATACACAATAGATTTCAAGCCCCCAAGTAAAGGTTTATTGAGAGTACCATGGAAAGTTTTATTGACTTAGAGTTTGAATTTGCAAATGCTAACCACAGGCTACTCAAACAAAAACAGTGGCACTACATCAATTTAGAGCAGTGAAAAATCTGACAAGCAGTGACCTCTTTCTTAAAAATGGTCCATTTTTTTTTTCCATTGAGACATCTCTTTGGTTTCTGTTTCTACTTCTTTCTTTAAATATAAATTCTCTGGGGACTGCACAGTAGAGAACTCTGTTATGTTACAGAAGTTGAACTTCTTTTTCTTTTCTTCTTTTTTTTTTATTCAAAGTACAAAGACTGGAGTGCTAAACTTTATGAGGCCTATAATAGGTCCAAGGCCTGAAAAATAGCAAGGAATAAAAATAATTAATAATCATCTAATACCAAGCACTTATGTCATGCCTTTCATCTGAGGAAGTCAAACCACTTTATAAACAGAAATGAATTAATAGAGGAATGTTTTGCCACAGGCAAATAAGCGAAACAAGAAACCATCCCTCTACTCCCTGCCGCCTCCTGAACTCCACAAAGGCAATAATTCTGTGAGTGAAAATTATACTGCTTTTTAGTGCTTATTTCGTAGCACTTCTGGAAACTTGGACCGTGCTATTCCTCTACACAAAGTCTCTCAGTATGCAAGGAAGGAGCCACGTGGCAGGACCGGTTCAAGTAAATGTCAGGCCTCTGTAATTTTCTTTTCCTAGTTTTTCTGCTGTGCCACCAAATACCGGGGAAGGCGATACCAATCACTGATGCATTGATTTGTTACTCATTTGCTCCTTTTTTACTCTTAGTTGCACATGGGTGAAAATAACCACTTCATGCTCATGAAAGAATGTGGGGCAATTGAAGAAAGTCCAGAGTGGAGCAGTAAGAACAACTGGATTCCTAAAAGACATGACCTGTGAGCAGAGATCAAAAGAGCTGGGGATGTTCTTCCTAGTGACGAGTAAGGGCAATCATGGCAGCAGCCTTTGAGTGTAAAAAGGTTACTGTGAAGAAAGACATAACCTGTTCTCCCTGGGTATTGTAACTAGGATGAAGAATAATGGACAGCAAAGGTGGAACACTATCAAAACATGAGCTGTGTGACAGCTAAGCCCTGGAATAGACTGCATTATGGGAAGTTCTTTAGATTAGACAAATATCTCTTGTGTGGTGTTGCTGGTGTTGCTGGCATTGCTGATCTGGCCTTTGAGCAGGGGAATGGCTCAGGTGGCCTCTTGAAGACCCTTCCAGGCCCTGCTTTCTGTGAATCAGCTTTTAGGACAATAGTGAGTTTTGCTTCCAGGGTCAGATTCAACAGAAGGACTCTAGAGGCTGTAATCCTCCAGTTTCACAGTGTGGAAGTAAAGTGGATGAGAATTAGATGCTAAGTCATTAGACAGGGTTTTGGAGACATCTGCACCTTTTCTTTGTGAAAGTGCTTAGAAACACCAGAAGCACTTTTTAAAACATTGAATGAGGTTATATTTAATTATAAAGCAGAACAATGCCTAAGTTTTTTGAAACAGACCAAGTTTTTAGTTAATAGTTTAGCTGAAAGGCTCTGAACACATTGTGTCCATGCACATTCCAAGAAACAGTCAGTCAATAGGGTATTCATCATGTTTTGTCCACTATCCTTGTAAAGACAAATGGTCAAACCTAGGGAGATGTACCAGACTCGTGTAATGATTCTTCCTTCTTGAATAGTCACGAAAACAAATCCACCACTTCCGTAGAAGTGTGACCATATTGGTCGTAGTTCACTGAAAGTCAAGGGAGTTTTGCTTATTTATGCCTTCCGTATCTAGTGAGGCTCTTTTAGGGGTAGACAATGATCATCTTGGTAAGGATAGATAGTGAAATGTTAGGTGCAGTTTTCACTTGAGACAATATATACCTGAAGTACTGCAGGCAGCTAATCACACTGTTAGAGTTTTCTCAGGTGGTTCTCTTGAAAAAAAAATCTAAATTATGCCTAATAATCCATTTAGACTCTGCTGAAGCTTGGGGAGCATGGATATACCGTCTCTTCATTGTATCTGATCTCTGTTAGATATTGCACACAATTTAGAAAACAAGGGAACAGTACAGGAAGGGAAAATACGGCGAGAGATGCTGAACATAGCAAAAAAGCTGTTACTGTTTAGCAAATAGGAAAGAAGTAGGACATGATATTGTGCTACTTGGGTAAAAATACAGGATTCAACCTACTGATGGGCTCCAGTCCTTTTCCTCCAGTCTGCTTAGAGAATGTGCTTAGGATGTGGCGAGAGGTTTACTGAAATTTGTCTCTGCAGTTTGTGTGTGCTTAACCTGTCAGGGACTGAGAGAGTCAAATGTCTTGTATACCCTGCATAGAGTGAGGTGTTTAAGTACCACTCATTTCCTCCTAAGCTCTCCGCCTAACTAGGGGAGAGAATAACACTTTTCAGAAGACAGTTTGGAGAATATAAGACAGACAGTTGATATGAATCATCCACTGGGGGACTCTTTTTCTTTTTAGTGATTATGGAAGAAGTCTGAGGTGGCTAGCTTCCTATTTTAAACATCTGAACGAGGGAAATGGCCTAGGTATAAAAACTTCATCTTTGTGGCTGTAAGCCTGAAATATCACAAACAAATTTGCTACCTTATAATTAAAAGAATTAGCTAGATACAAACACGAGTGTTTGCTCACAGATTTGACGGGAGGTTTTTTGCCTCTGCAAGCTTGGGACACCAAGCTGCTCGCAATGCATGGAACCAGGACTACAATAAAGTACTTGTGTTTTAGGGGGTTTCCAGTCCCGAAATTAGGCCTGCTCCTTTTGGAATCTTTTTTTTTTTCCAGCTCATAAAAGCAAGAGGAATTGAAAGCTGCATTTTCAAAATCTTTTACCCTGTTCAGAACGCTAAATGTGCTTTCTTATTTGCAACTTTGTGTTATGCTGCTTGCTGTACACAGACATTTGGGAAACACCAGATGCAAACCTCAGGGTTTTGAATTTTTTCTGCTTGCATGTGAGTAAGGACCTGATCCTCTCGCTCAAATACACTAGCTCCTGACATATCAACTAATGAAGAACCTGTTTAGACACTGACAGCTCATGGACTGTGAGATGCTAAAGAAATGTTTCCATTCAACAACAGATTGCCTACATTTTATCTAAATTATTTCCATCTTATGTAGTTTCTCAGCACATAGTTTCTTCCTTTGCGCAATTCTAAGAAGTACTTGATCATGATTTCTAGCACCTTTTATTTCCAATGCATGCATCCCAGAACTTCCTACCAGCCCAGAGACAGTCATGTTTTCAGAAGTGCCTAAAAGTCCTTCTAATTTTGTTGTCACATCCACATTTTCAATAGAAACTTCTATTTATGATTTCCTCTACTGTTGTGTGTCTCACAGTAGACATTGAGCCCAGTTGTCAAGACTAAGACATGCATCCAACACTGCCCATTCCACAAGAATAGAGTTGATAAGGGAGTTGCTCATGGGAATTAAGAAAATGTTCTTTTTTCAATGTTTAGGGGATTTTCATTTTCTGTAAAAAGTGCATGATAAAAATTTGTCTTGGCAGGCATGGCAAGAACCCCACATAACCTGAGCCTGAAGATGAATTTATCTCTACTTTTTTCTTTGAGTGGACATGCTGAAAACAGTAAGAGGATTTTCAGATCTAAACTTCACTCTTATCAGAATACATAATTAGTACAAAGTCACTTTTTAAGAAAACAGACAACTGTCTAGATAAGACAAAATAAAAATTTAGGAGTGAATAAATAAAACTCCATTGGCCAACTGACCAGTTCTTTGTGAGGCAGATTCTTCCCTTTGGACTTGTTCTCAGACCAGCAGATATCAGTATCTTCCTTAGTTTCCATAAACTCTTCTCAATTCTCTAAAAAATCAGTGCCTTTTGACCACCCCTGAGGTTAGACCATCTGCTGGTCCCTGCCTTCCTCAGGCATTTCCCAGCTTTTTCCTCCTACATGAAGCTCCTTCCCCCTCTTCCATGGCACTATAAATGACTTCCAGCCATAGACAAGTCATGCCTCTCATCACAGATGCAAATTCCTCTTCTTTCCTCTGATGCCGAGTGCAGTAGCTAAGATAAAGTGAGCAAAGTCATCTTCCTACCTCCTGCCATAGGCTGTCAACACAGCAGGTCATACAGCAAATGGGTGAACATGGAAATAAAACAGATACCATTTCGCAAGAAACAAAACCCAAGTTTTGTCTAATATGGCTTATCACAACCCCCCCATTGCTGCTTGTTGGGGTGATTACTGAGCGTATGATTTATTTAGGGAAAACTTCCCACTAGTCCTAGTTAAAAGCATTCAGTTCCCTGTCATTGTGGTACAAAGGTGGGAACAGCTGAGGCCCCAAACACATCGTGACACATTTTGGAAAATGTTGGCTAAATAACCCAGTGTAGAAATCACCTCTAGCATTTAAGAGGGATGTTCCTTCAGCCCTTTCAATAATAATATTCAGGAAATGAAATAGGAATTGAAAGTAGCATTGAATATCACAAAAAATAATCATCCAACAAAAGGCCCACATTTAATTAATGCTGGGCAGGGGGAGTTTTAGGCACTTGTTTGAACATAAAGTCAACCCAATTGTATTTGTTCAAAAGGCAGGATGGAGAATTAGTTTGCTTTATGAGTATTATGGGCTATCTCCAAAGGATGAAGTGTGCAGAGCTGCATATTTTATCTCTGCTCAAGCAGAAAGGATCCTAGGAAGGACAGTGCAAAAGCCCTCAGACTTACTGGGAAGTCCCCGAAACAAGTCAACACATGACTATAGTCATGTGCCTGAAATGTCACCCACAACCCAAGGGTCGACACACCTGAACAAGACCTGTCCATCAGTACTGTAACTAGCCTGTATTTTCTGGTCCTGTCTTCTTCCAGATGAGCAGAACGATGTTTGTTCTATTCAACATTCAGCTACATGGGGGGGCATCTTCTATTGACATAAGAGCAGTCCTCCGCAAAGTAGTGGAGTGGAGTTCTCTGCTTTCAATTTGTATTTCTCACAAATGCTTCTCAGTCATCAGTTTAAAGGTGCATTCTGTCCCGTTTTCAGAATTATCCTTGTCTTGTACCAAATGTGTGTTCAGTGTGGATAGAAACCATCCATTAGCCAGACCACATGTATGTCCAGGAGTCTCTAGAGCCTTGTTCCCTCTTGTAATTGCACATCCTGAACCCTATATATCTCTGTACCCTTATAGAGCTTTAAGAGAACAGGAAAAGCACATTTTTGACATTGCTTATAACCTAAATAGTGCTCTTTTCTGAGCTTGTGTGGGTTTGAGTCTCTCTTGCTGAGGCGAATCTTGGACACAAGTTTTTGGCTTCCTGGGTCAATGTGTTACTCACCCATCCATAAAAGCTGAACCCCATACCACTGCCTTTGGCTGACAATACAATTTGAGAAGGGGACATCCACTCCTGTCAGTGTTTGGAAATTTGGGGGGCAGGATCCACACTGCATGTTAACTGGACCTTAGTAGTGCTCTGATGGGGGCCGGGTCCAGGTTGTGGCAACTCCAGCTCCATGCAGACCAGCCATAGGTGTTGGAGGTGTTTAGGAGATTCACACAATTTGGCATCTGGACACCTGCACCCTAAGCTTAGGGTAGTTGTGTTTCGTCACAGCCAGATGAGGTTAGACAAACAGACAAATATATCCCTGCTGATGCCACCTTTATAAGGACAGAGTATTTCAGTGGTACTTTCTAGCAGTTTTATTCCTCCTTCTGGCTCTGTGCCCCAAAAACACTCTTCATGCCATAGAAAGATAATTTCATTCTGCCATCAATAAGTTATGCTTGGGTTTTTTTCTTGTAAGAGTACCAAAGCCTACTAATTGGGAAGCTTTGTTCATCTGTCCCTCAAGCAGCGAACAGAGGTCAGATTTGAAGTAGAATATGTTGAGTACAAGATAGCTGTCCTTGAAAGACAGCCTTAACATTACCCAGACAGCCAGGATCTTGAATTGACTAAAGATAAAAGGACATTTTACCTCCCTCCAAATCTTCTTTAAGGCTCTTACTCAGCAGAGCACTGAAGCATGCCAGCAAACTTTGGGTTGTGCTTGATCCCATTGACTTCATGGATTATTCAGGTGCTTAACACTATGCACATGGTTGAGTACTTTGCTGGATTGACACTTGATTCCTCTTAAGCATTTCAAGAGCTTGCAAAATGATGTTCTGAAGTGGTGGGGAATACAGTGTACAAAGATCTTCTTTTCCATGATAGCAAAAGTAAAAAGCTTCATAAATAAATCATGGAGTCCCTGAATAATTTCTTCAGGTTGGTTTCATGGGTTATGAATGGTCCTGTACAAATAGCTGACTTCCTGGTTATGTGCTGAGGAAAAAAAAAATTTAAAAAATTAAGTTTTGTTTTTCTCAACCTCAAATGATTTTTTAAAATTTTCTCCCTTGTCCCTAAAAGCCCTGAAACTTGTTTACTTTAGTTAACCTAAGCTGCTCTGTTAATCCTGAAATAAGTGATTTGGCTTCTTCCAGTTTGGATATTTAACCATTTTAAAGGCTCAGTTAAATTCAATTTTGAATGAAAAAAGCCTCTCAAAAAGCCAAAATGTTTTCTATTAAAAAAAATCTCAGCAAAAAACATTTTAAAAAATGCATTTAATTTTCTTCACTGGAAACTAGTTATTATCTATTATATTATTTATGTGTTACTATGTACTATATTTCAAGGAAAAAGTCCCTCCTTTGCTCTATTTTTTTATGTAGTCCTCAATCTAAGAACTAGTAATTTCTTTAATGTTATTTAAATTACATACAGTCAAATATTTTTCCCCATACATGTATGTATTTACAAAACCAGAGACTGTCTTATGGTTTTCCTTTTCTTACTGTTTGATGACTTTTAGAATTACATCTGCCACTTCAGTCTCTGCAATAGAATTAAAAGCTTTTTTTTGTATAACTATTATAGGATTATAACTTTTCATTCATGGACATTCAGATTAGAACTGCTTTCTTATGAATTTACAATGTCATTTTTCAAACTATAGAATTACTCAGTCTGCAAAACGGCACTAGTACTGCAGATACAGGACATATTTTATCAGTTTTTTGCTCATTCAAGTGATCTCATTGAAGTTAGAAGGGACTGCTCATACAAATAAAATTTCACAACACTTTTGGCTTTTATGTGTAAGGCACATATAAAACGGTATATTAATGGAAAAAACTAGGGAGGTTATGTGAGAAGGAAAGGGAGGACTAGTAATAAGGCTGATCTAATAGAGTTTTTAGGCAATGCCTAACCATGCAATAGTGAGCATGGCTTTCACAGGTTTCCTCTAGTGGCAATGAATTAGATCATTTCAATATAAATTAACAGATACAGAATTTCTTATGCAGTTACCTTGACAGGAGAAGGGGTTAAATAAGGTCTAAAAAGTAAAGAATTTTTCAATGTTTTGTCCATGTTTGTCAGAGTTTTTAAAACCACTGGCTTTCATTTTAAATTGAACAAATATTAGCACATGCTTTAGGAAGTCTAGTTTGTCCAGTGTTTAAGTACGTTTTTATCCTTGATATTTAAAATGCAGGTTTTGATAAGAGAGATAAAAAACCAAAACTTTTGAAAATTTCTTAAAATTTTGGTTGGCTCTGTTCTTCTAGTTCTGTCATACTCCACTGAAAATAAAGTTGTGAAAAAATACTCATAGAACTGTAAAATGGTTTTGGTTGGAAGGGACCTTGAAGATCATCTAGTTCCAACCCTGCTGCCATGGGCAGGGACACCTTCCACTAGACCAGGTTGCTCAAAGCCCCATCCAACCTGGCCTTGAACACTTCCAGGGATGGGGCAGCCACAGCTTCTCTGGGCAACCTGTTCCTGTGCCTCACCACCCTCACGGTGAAGAATTTCTTCCTTATGTCCAATCTAAACCTATCCTCTTTCAGTTTAAAACTGTTGTCCCTTGTCCTGGCTTTCTTATAAGCCCCCTTTAAGTACTGAAAGGCTGCAATAAGGTCTCCCCGGAGCCTTCTCTCCTCCAGGCTGAACAACCCCAACCCTCTCAGCCGTTCTTCACAGGAGAGGTGCTCCAGCCCTCTGACCATTTTTGTTGCCCTCCTCTGGACCCCCTCCAACAGGTCCATGTCTTTCCTGTGCTGGGGGCCCCAGAGCTGCACGCAGAACTCCAGGTGGGGTCTCACCAGAGCGGAGTAGACCAGGAGAATCACCTCCCTCAACATGCTGGCCACACTTCTTTTTCTGAAGCCCAGGATATGGTTGGCCTTCTGGGCTGCGAGCTCACATTGCTGGCTCATATTCAGTTTTTCAGCCACCAGTACTCCCAAGTCCTTCTCCACAGGGCTGCCCTCAATCCCTTCATCCCCCAGCCTGTATTGATATTGGGGATTGCTCTGACCCAGGTGCAGGACCTTGCACTTGGCTTTGTTGAACTTTACAAGGTTCACATGGGCCCACTCCTCAAGCCTGTCAAGGTCCCTTTGGGTGACATCCCTTCCCTCAAGTGTATCAACCCCACCACTCAGCTTGGTGTCACCTGCAAACTTGCTGAGGGTGTGCTCAGTCCCACGATCTCTGTCATTGATGAAGATACTGAATGTATACGTTGGTCTCCCCCGGATCATTCTCCATAGTCAAATAATTACAGGAATCCTTACTGCATTGTATAAACCTTCTGTCTCTATCCTGCTCTGTCTCATGTGCGTGCATCCATACACACACATGCACACGGATACCATACGCATCCGTCACAGTATGTATAGGTATGAATAGAAACTCCCTCTATTTGTCAGATGTTTTTTAGATTTTGTATCAAGTCCTGTAGATGCATTGCATACTTCAACTGCATGTAATGTTTTACAGACCTTTTATAGTTGCACAAAAGAGTGAAGAGGCATGTGGGTACAAGAAGTTACCAGCCGAGTCACCAGCAGCTGTGCTGTGCAGTAGGTTCACAAATGATCCAGAAGTGAGAAGGTCGACTGGGAGAAATGTGGAAATGAAACTTTGATAAAAGCAAAATAATGTACATGGGAAAAATTATATTCAGGATTCATAAACCAAGGTAGGTTCTTACTCGGTGTGACCGGTATCCCCTGCTCCTGACCCAGGTAAGATAGCTGTGAGACACTGAGGGCATTATCCTGAAAGCATCAGAGAGCACTGAGAAGGAAGGAGAAATCTTTATTATGCCACTGTGTATGCGTCTGATATACTGTGCACAGATCAGGTCACTGCACCTCAGGAGGAACTCCACAAGGACTAGGACAGATCTGGAGAAGGCTGGCAAGGGCGGTCAGAGAAATGAAATGGCTTCCACACATGTAAAGACTGAACAGGCTACAACGCTTCAGCTTGGAAAACAGATGTCAGAAGGGAGCTATGATTGAGATCTATAAAGTAATGAATAATGTGAATAAGATGACTGGGGAATGATCATTCATTACTTCTTAGAGAACAAGAACTCTGGAGTACCCGAGGCAGGATTCAAATGAAGAATAGGAAATGCTTTTGCACACAATGCACAATCAAATTACAGAATTCATTATCACAGAAGACTATGTACTCCAAATACTGAGAAGCACTTTAAAAAGTAAAGAGCAATTCCTGGAGGCTAGGCAGATGTTAAACACCATCTTACAGACACAACCTCCAGATCTGGAAGTTTTTATTTGTGATTTTAAAAAAATATAGCACCTCAGAGTACAGATTACTGTACACATCCCTGTACTTAAACTCTTTCCCTGTATATTGGGCCAGATGGATCTTTGGTCTCCCCTAGCACATCATATCTCATGTTTCATTAATATCTATCATCTAATGTCCATTAGCCAAGTTACAACTTCTGGCCTTAACTGATGCTTGAAGACTGATTACCTGGGTTTAGGGAGAGTATATTTTATTTCTTCAGAAATAACATATATCTTCTTATAGATTTAATTTAATCTTTCAAAAATTCAATGAAAACTTGTATGAAAATATCTTATCAGGTAAATCCTCTTTTCTGATCATGTATCTGTCATCAGAGGATTTTTAGAGTAGGTTAAATCCTCATGCAATAGAAGGACCACTAATTTATTTTTATTGCAAGATAAAGTTGTGATTCAGGAAATTGCTTCCTCAGTAGATGAAGTTACTATTAACAGTGATATACCAGAAATTATGTCTTCCATTTTTATGGGCTATACCTCAGATAGTTAGCAAAAGAAAAGTCATTGCCATGGCACACCATTAAAAAAAAAAAAAAAAATAGCCAGGAATGTCTCGAACAATTAGATTATAAACTGAAAGACCTAAAGTCAGTTCAGAATAAATCGCCTATTATTATCATCTGAAAAAACCCTCAAAATAATCACATTTCAGACCAAACAGGAAGTCAGTTTTCTGCATGATTGTACTTTGATAAGTGACGTGGCCGATGCTCAGCATCGCTTTCTTTTAAAAGATCCAGGATAGGTGTAAAAGTAAGGAATCTAGTAAGAGTATTGCAGCTTCTGATCTAGACGTATATGATCTGGTATTTTCAGTATCATTGTACACAGATGGGACCACCATACAATTAAAGACAATAAATCTGTCTGGGAAAACAAACAGCCTGGTCTTGCCTAAACAGAACTAGAACTAGGTCTCCTGACAAATTGGGATCTAAGGAAGATCTCCAGCAGGTTCATTATGTGCCTGCAAAAATGCTGCTCTAAACAGCTGCAGGCACAAAACTGCATATGCAAAAATGGAAGGAAAATTAAGAAGCCTCTAAAAATAAAAAGAAAGATGCTGAGGCTGGCTCAGGCCATTTGATGCTCCTAGCATTGTACAAATCGTTTTGAATAAGACCCATATTAGTACTGGGAGTCTTTGCTGGCATAAAACCAGCATCTTGCAACTATGCCAGAAAGAAAAGAGATTTCTGAGGGAGACGACAGGCGTAGGAAGAATTTGGTTGCATGTCACATTCTAGGTGACATGACATGGTTTGGCAGCAATTCCCCAGATGACCTGCAAAGTCAGGGTGAGTTAGAGCTGGCCAAATGAGTTAGGAATGAGAAATAAGGCAGCAGAAGAAGCTTATATAAAAACTGATTCAGATTTCAAGCCAAACCAAGTCCCTTTGTAAAGTGCTTAAAATGTAATTGGAAGTCACAAGAAAATAAAAATACACCAAGAAGCAATATACAAAAAAGAAAAAGGAAATTTATGGTTTTTAATGATTTCAATGTAATTAGTGTTATAAACTATTTCCCAGGCTTTGGTAATTATTTGGGGAATGTCACCTCCATTAACATTTATTCCTTTAGTTTGTGAAAGACACATCAAAATATAGTATGTCAAATCTAGCAGATATGTCCATTTTGCACATGCAAAATGTACAAAGCCTTGTGAACACTTGCCCAATGATTTATCTTTACTCATAGAAGTAATCCTAAGGAGTCTGAGGGAATTGCTTTAGGGAGTAAAGTTAAGTCCCATGTGTTTGGATGGGAGAGGAAAGTTTTAAACATCCTGCACATAAGGTAAGATACCATTGCTTATAGCAATCCTTAGGAAAATTAGTCATTTCAATCTTTCTTCTTAATGTATTCCAGCTGCACAGCATTTAGACGTATTTACAAAGATGCAGTGAGGTTCCTTTGCTGGTTGCTGGAACCTCAGTATACAAATGTATCAGAGACAAACTGGATGGAGTTCAGAGGGAAAAAACAACGTTGATCAAGGGGCTTCAAGAACTAACACATAGTGAAGAGATAGCTTAAGTAAAAATTGACTAAGGTAGAGGGAATGGCTGCCTGAAAACACAGAATTTACCAGAGAATGAAGCATAATTCAGGATGCTGTAATGGAGGGGAGCATTCCACAGAAACAGAAGTCAGTTAGGTTTTCTACTGCTTTGACTGTGTTAGCCAGAGATATCCAAGGTCCGCCAGAGATACACTTTGGATAAATATTTGTTTCCCAATTTTTGGTGAAATTCCCTTACAAACAAACTTGCAGCGATGTATCATTTAATTAAGAAGTGAAGCCTGTTATTTTTTTTGTGACTATTGAAAAATCTGTTTTAACAACTGACTTTCAGATAATTTTCTCTTTTTTCTCTCTGTTTTATATTTTTCCACTTGCAGTCTGCATTAAAAATTGCATTTGGGGACACAAAACCTAAAACAAGCAGAAAATTCAAGCTGTTCTTTCTTCAGGTTAAAGAGAAATTAGTAAAAATGTTGATTTAAACCTACACACCTATACACAAAGGAAAACAGGAAATATAGAAAAGCACCAGAAATTATATAACAAAACAATTTTGTACTCCTTTCAGTATAATACTTTCGATTTCAATGAGATTTTCTCTTTCTGGTTTTTGTGGATTCAGTTGTTGTTCTGCCCCTGACCTGATACAAGCTGAGTTGCACAGCTGTGATACTACTTGAGCAGGCTGAGAGCAGGTTTGGGCTTTTTAGTCATAATCTGCTCCCAGATCCCCATCAGCTGTGATGGGAAAAGGACTCAGCACATCACTGATTGCCCTGCACGCTGACCTATATATACTTCCTTCCCAAGATGTTAGGGAAAGAGAAGCAAAGCTTTGTCTGGTTTGTGTTCCATTCCATGTGATGTCCAATATTTAGGAAGCAATATAGCAGGTCAGCTGGATCCATTTTCCTTCCCACACTACACGCCCAGTGAGTAGTAAGGAAAGAGTAAAATCCAAGGACACTCTAGTCATCGTATTCAGTAAGTGTCTGATATTGATATCTGACTTGGTTTATGCAGACCAGTGCTGTATTTTCTCCTGACCATCAGCAGAAGCTGCAACACCAGCAAGCAGAGCGACTCAGACTGCCATAGGAAACTATGATTTGATTCTGTTATGAGGTGCAGGCTTATAAGATCAATTCACTATTCAATATTTTTAGAAATGGTTTGCTCCCTGAAAAACATGTGATCCAGTAATAACTCAGACAACAGCAGGCACAACAAAATTAAAAGCAGAAAAGGCAAATTAGGTCTAAAAACCAAAGTATTTTATTAACAGAGGTGTCTGCCATTTGCTTAGAATGATTTTATTGTTCTGAAGCACGTAAAGCCTCTTCTTTAAAATGCAGTTTATAGGGAGTAACCCAATGGATCTCCAATACAGTATTCTCAGCCTCTCTCCCCCCTCAACCCCCCTTCCCCATGGCTAAGTGGATCTTTACAGCTCTAGAAGAACGTCGGTTGTCACATGGTAGGTGATAAGGTTAATGGAAAAATCAAAGCCTTATACGTGCTCAGAAGGTACAGGAATGACACTGGCCAAAAAGTTCCTCCAGATGCAGATAAGCAATTCAAGGTAGTAGGAATTCCTCCCTGGGGCTGAACGTCAGGATTGAACTTTTCCCTGGGTAGCACCTTCCACAAGCCACTAGCTCGATGGTATGGCAGTTTCATTACAACTTTGCAGCGTTTACAGAGTATTTAATTACTTTCCTACACCCTGTCCTTGTTTTAAGATTTGTTTAATCATTTGTGTCTCTATTTCTAATGGGGATTTCAGTTTCACAATGGGCTTGAAGCCAGAGATGTAAATGGAGGGCACAATATATTGCTTCCTGAAAGATGACATGGGGTAGAGGGGAGGAGAAGAGGAGAGCACAGAAGGAGAAAGGAGGAGGGGTAACATGTGGGAAAAAATGTGTGCTTAACATTCAGGCTAATTGAACAAACCAGCAGAATAAGATAGATGATCCTCCTGGGCAATTAGCAGACTAAGCAATATTAATAAAAGAGTCTCTTAGAGGAGACCTTCAACAGAGATAAAATGGCTCAGGTGGAGGAGCTGAAAAGAGCTCTGGAGAGTGATGTGGGAGGGAAGTGAGATGCACAGAGCAGCCATTAAATCAAAATAGCTAGATTTGCAGCATTAGAGCCAAGTAAAGAGAAAGGTGATGCTTGACAGACAGGGTGGCCCTTCTGAACATTACAGGGATGCAATTCAGGAGGGCTTAGCCTTCCTAGAGATGAACAGTTTCCGACATGCTGGGCCAAGATACAATGGTAAGGGTAGATTCAGAGTCAGCATTGGGTCTCTTTACTAAGCAGTTCTTCCAGTAGTATTTATGCCTGCCTGCAGCCCACCGGCTGCTGGCACAAATGACCCATCCTACAAGAAAAAAGAGGTCAGAGATTGGTAGCTAACTTCTGGACTAGGTTTTCATCTGGTCGTTTTTTGTTTGTTTGTTTGTTTGTTTTAAACTCTGAATTCCCTTTCTTTAGAACCATAGGACAGAGGATTGAAAGGGATTTTCCAGGGTCATTGAGCCCTAACTACTGCAGTCTCAGGGAACTTCATACAATCTCGGCAACAAACCCATGGAACTCTACCTTAAAAACCGCTTGGATTATTGCCTCACTTCCCCTTTGCTCCTGCTGAACGGCTGTTGCAAGAACCTCTGTCCTTGATAACTTAGGAATGCTTATCAAGTTTCCAGCCTAGATGTATTCCTGTCTAGGTTATACCCATTTGTTCTTGCGCCAATGTTTTCCTTTAGTTTAATCACTCTTCTCCCTCCCTGGTGTTTACTTAATTGCTTTTATCTGCTTGATTTAAGAGCTTGTTATGAAGTGGTTTTAACTGTCTTTTAGTTTGTTCCTAACTAGACTGTACAATGCCCCAAGGGGTTTGGCAGGGGCTTTCTGTTGTCATAATTCTCCGATTATTCCTAATCCCGTGAGCCATTCCTCTATCAGGGATGGTTCTGAGGTAATTAGAAACAGCACTATCATGGTGTCAATGCTTGGACCAGGTTACTGAACCAAGAATATTCTGTTAACCAAAACCCAGTCCCATTTACAGCTGTGAAAATTCAGAATGCAGACTCAGTGGGGTCTATGGGGTCCCATCAAAATGATGCTAAGACATTTTTCAATTTAGAGCAACTGAACTGCTTCTTGGTCCAAGAAATAATTGGACACTGTTCAAATGGCTAGGGATATTATTCAAATATGACTGGGGTCTAAGTAAAACATTAGCTTTCAACAGATACTCTCAGAAATAAAAATTATATAATTGATAATATTCCTGCAACTGTTTAAACAGTTATATAAATAAATATACACTTAGATCTCTTGGTGTGTACAAGAAACCCCTGCTCTTTTCTTTCTCCAATATATTGCCATTTCTTTACCAAGCAGGCTTTGTACCAGAAGATAAATTCTGTCCCTCTTATTCACCCACATTTTGAAATGGAATTGCCACAGCTAGGCAGAGGTGACTATGTCTTTTACACTGTGAGTACCTAAACCAACAGCAGTTCAATGGAAGTGTTTTACATGTGGAAAGCATCGCATCAGTAATGTGTCTGGAAGACTTACGTCTTGCATCGAATTGTTAGAGCAGTTGCCCACTCAGTAAGTCCCTCGTTGCCTCCCCTTTGCTGGGACCCTGCAGCCTGACTGCGCTCGGCTGGGCAGTACGAGCAGGTGAGAGATGGCTGTAAGCTTTCCACGTACCTGTTTTGCTACTTCTGAGCCAGCAGACAGCATATGTATTTGATTTATTTAATGAATGGAAGTCTAATTATAAAGCAGAGGAAATCACCGAAGCATGAATTTATGGGCTTCCTGAGATCACCTCACACGTTGACGGGAATTAGCGGTAGGAGTTAATGTCGTGGCAGCAGCAAAGATATAAGGAAGAAGGTGTACATCTGCAGGCTTTCCGTGACCCCTGGGCAGAGGGGGGACAGGGCTGAGGATGTGCCAGCAACAGGAGAGGCTCAGTTGGCAATGGCTTGCAAGCAAGTATCTCCTTGAGTCCAGGATGTTGTGACAAGTGAAATATGGAGACTTGGATAAGAAGTCCAGCATGTTCTGACAGCAGCCTGTCCCACTGTTTGGATATAACATGAAAAACTGAGTCATAAAGGACTGAAGCTATACAGTGCAACTTTGTGCCCATTTTTGGCTACAGCTTGAATTACAAAAATTACAACGACTTCTTAGAAAGGAAAGCCTTGCCTTTCTACTAATACGCTGCAATATTCCTGGAAGGGAGCCAATGTGTCAATTTAAGTACCCTCTCAAAGTGCGAGGGACTGTGATATTTCCAAGTCACAATGCCAGCTAGAGTCCTTCTGGAATGTGTGCCAAAGTCTTCCCACCGAGAAGAATGCCTCGCATTAAGCGTGTCATCCCTGGGCTGGCCCTCAGCTCCCTCCCCAGCCCCAGAGTCTCAGCTTTAACCTTCATTCCTGTATCCCGTTTCTCAGCCCCATGGAAAAAAATGCCGTGGAAACACCCCCCCCCCCCCCCCCCATCCTCCTTTTACATGTTAATGCGAAATGAAAAATTCTCATGGCTGGCTGTTGAACAAGAACAAGGCAATCCTGCACATGGAATTTTAATGCCACTTTTTTTTCATAACCTGGATGCTGCTAAGTGTATGCAGCTTGTACTCATCTGTACAGCTTATAATTTGTAGGTGCCTAAGGACCCAGCCCTGCAGAGGCGTTCACGACTATGCAAAGGTCCAGATTTGAGCTGCCCTGATGGAAAGCAGCCGAAGTTTTGTCTGGGTACAACTTGTTCCAGAAAGACTTTCTGAGACAGGATATCTCTGTCCAAAAGAGCATCTCCAGACTTGTGTTACTTCCATGGAAACATCAGGTATTTAGAAATCCATCTAACCATCATGCACTTGTAGTTAAACGGAAACAAAAGGACAGCCAATTTTAAGGCCTTACTGATAGAAATTCAAGCCTTTAGAAGAATATAATTAGATATATTTTCAAATGAAACCGAGATTTTTATGAGGTCGAACTCCCAACAGTTGATGATTCCTAATTTGGACATCAAGAAATTTTATCTACTTTGTATGATTTTTTAAATGCAGCAAGATATTAGTCTGCATCTTCACTTCTTTGGGCCTCAAATATCTTCAATTTTTTCAAAAACATTGGAAACAAGGTGTGGGGGGGGGGGGGGGGGGGGGGAATGAAAAA